>NW_022639716.1:233858-237398 GCF_010583005.1 Odontomachus brunneus
GCTACTCACAATCAGTTGTTTTCACAGCTACTCAAAATCAAAACTGATTGTGAGTAGCCGTGAAAACAACTGATTTTTTACCTTGGCAACGCCACCCAAGATCAATCTGCTAAAATCAGTAAATACAATAGATCTTTTTAAGATCTGAAACAGTTTTTTGTAAAACTTATATTTTTCGAGATATTTCACCGGTCCGATACTTTTACCCCACCCTGTATATACATATACATATATATTGCGAAACTAAATATTTATTACATATATATATATGTAAAAAGCGATTTTTATTTATTTCGTGAATAAATATCAATGTATCACTTATACTTATAACATACGTCTTACTACTGCGGATGACCATATTTCACTACTTTGACTCTTTATATCTTGGGAAATATTGACTTTTGGGACTTGGTGCAATGATAGCTTTTTATCACCATGGCGAAAACTATAACATAGTGAAATTTCAGCCAATTTGACCGAAAACCATTTTCCATAGGTTTTGTGCGGGGTCCTTTGTAGAAATGTATAGAAATTTATATATTTTCATAAAAATATGTAGTATTTTGTAAAAACATGTACGCAATGTACTACAACCAACTACAACAAAATACAATTTTCTACAATAAAGAATTTCGTGTAAGTAGTTTTAAAAAAAAATCTCCAATTTTTTACAAAAAAATACAAAAATCTAAAATTTTTTAAAATTTGAGAGACAAAAAAATCTGAAGTTTTAAAACATAACACTTAACCAAACAGCACAATATCCAAATTCAGGACATTAAACGTTTTTTAGACGACGTAAAGTTGTCTCAAAGACGACTTAAAGTCCGACATAAGGACGACTTATAGATATCTTAAGGACGTTTTAATGTCCCGAGTCTGGATATTAATATCTATAACTATATCCATAAAATTTATCCATAAAAGAAGAAGGGCGTACTAAGTGGCGGTGGGACGCCGTACGTTCAAGATCTGCATACTTTTTTGTTCGAGAGAGAGAAAAATATCGAGAACGCGGTTTTGCTAGGCCGGGACTCGAACCGGGATCTTTCGCTTGCCGGGCGACTGTTCTAAACCACTAAGCTATCTAACACTCCACACTCACGACACTCTCCTCTCCCTAGATAACGCCGTTCGGAAACGACATCTCTAGCGCAATCCCGAGTCTTTCTATAGTCGCACGGCGACTGTAAAGAGAAACAATTCAACTGATGGTCTTGGTGCCAGATAATTGTTCAACTTTCATCATCGCTGTAGTTTCGCGGATCGTTAGTGCAAAGTGACATGATCTCTGAGTACAGCATAGCTGCATTATGCTGGATGTATCTTTTTCATTAAGTGAGTTTTGATTTCATGATACACAGTTGCAAAATGCAGATGAAAGGGATTTTTTCTCTCCTTAGCTGGTTGTTCTAACGATCAACTCTCAGTATTGACCAGACACCTCATGTAACGAGACGTATAATACATAGAGTGACAAACGTTTGTTATAATTTACAAAGGCAGAGGAAAAGTAAGTAAGTAAATAAATAATGAATTTATACTTATTTTTATTTATCAATATTATTTTTAATATAATTTTTATATATTATATTGTAAAATTTAGAAAATGAAAGCAATACCCAAACAGTTAAATAAAAACTGGAATAAATATTATGGCTCAATAGACGGAGTGCGGCCGGAGGATTATTTAAGAGAGAGAGTGTATATAACATTAAATGGATGTTTCTGCTTATAAAATGCAACATCCCAAAATGTGTATATACAAAACAGACGATATAGGCGATGCAAGATGTATGGAAGATGTTACAATATAGAGCAGCCGAACAATTACGAATTAATTGCAACAAAACACACCAGTTATCATTGGAGCACGTACACTCCACAAATATCTTTATTTTGTGTGCGATGTAGAGAACAAATTATGACAAATGTTGGAGAGGCGATTAAATGCCATGAGTGCCTGCTTAATAGACAAGGCATCCTTAATGCCGGAATGCTTGCTTAATAGACAAGGCATCCTCAATGCACGCAAAATTATTGTTGAAACATGTTATTAAAAATTTGGTGTAAAACATATTTTTTATTTAGCCATGTTAATAAATTCATATTTTGCTTATGCCGTCGAATTTTTTATTATGTTTTAGTCCCGATTTACAATAGGTGTAGTAAGCTTTAAGCCTTAAGAAATTAACCAATCACAGTGAAATTATAGAGGAATAATCAATTGTGATTGGTTAATTTCTTAACGGCTTAAAGTTTACTACACCTATTGTAGATCAGGACTTACCTTACCCCATTAGTTTGTAAGCATAAATTTTGTAACACAACAAGATAATGTTAATAAAATTATATTAGTAGTAGTAGTACTATGCATTTTCAAAAAAAAAGATTTGTAAAATATTGTAAGAATACTTAGGTAACTGGTTTCAAGCCTAGTTCATTTTGTGTGTACAAGAAACCACATCGAACGAATAATATTATAGAAAGACATAATCGAGAGCTCAAGTCATCCTTGCGCTCAAATTCTATAAGCGTTGAGTTTTTAGGTATATTGAGTATCTTAATAACATAAGCAAATAATTTTTAAAATTGTTTGCTGCTTGTGTTTAAAATTGTTTGAAAATTATTTTAATAATTTACAAAATGTTATTGAATAATGAGTTGTTCCTTTTTATTCATTAAAAAAATATTTTAATGAATAAAAAGAGATGCAATCCATTATTTACATGTTTCTTAAAATTATTTGAAACTATTTACTAACAGTGTGTTCGAATGGCTCTGGGTTAATCGCTCCGGGAGTGCGTTCGAAAACATCCCCTGAGTGCCTTAATCCTCCTGAACATCGTTCGAAAATACTCCGAGAGCTATTGGTGGACTTTCCATCGTTGCGTTCCAAAACACATTAAAGTCACTTCAAGAATGACTATTTCTCCATACCTCGCTTAGGGTGCGTTCGAAAACACTGAAAGTCCACGACGGAAAGTGGCTGTGGTGGATGGGCTTGGTGGGGTTAGTGGAGTTGGTATTGAGAGGAGTTTTCGAACAGCCATGGAAGAATGCTCAATGTGACATACTACATGTGTGTTGTGCCTACATATGTGTTGTACAAAATGGCTGATCGAAAGCGTATTTCGACATTAGCTATAATTGCTTTTCAGCAAAATAATAATAAATTAATAAATTTAGTAATTAATTAATTAATTAATTTAGTAATTATTAATTTATAATTTAGTTATCTGGAAAGTTAATTGGCTATATATTTCTCGGTCCGAGAACTCGGATCGATTTCTAGCATCGTGGGCACCAGGCCTAAGGAAATTTATAAACTTATTTATTACTCCTTACCTTTAACATCGTATATATAGACATTTCCCTTGTCATCCTTTTGTATATTTTTTTAAATATCCATGCATAAAATATGACGACCCGAGATTAAATTTTCCATTTTTTTTCACAAATTGTTACTGATTCGTGACTTTTAACGTGCCTCGTATCTCGTAAGAAAATTTCAGAACCTATAAAATACAAAAAGCTTAA
>NW_022639716.1:237408-242949 GCF_010583005.1 Odontomachus brunneus
CAGTGTGCACAGTTTTACTTCGCTTACAGCATGACGTAGGCCACGCACACAGCGAGCGACCGAGTCCGTGAGCGGCGGCTCGACAGCGGCGCGCAGGAGGGGATACGCGTATACGGCTGCTTGCCGTGTACGCGCTTCGACCGAGCTATAATATATGTCGGTCGCGTACACTATAGCTATCGTTCGGGGAAGAAAGAGGCAGCAAATGCATGCTCGGAAAAGAGAGAGCAGACGGCCGGCGTGAAACTTATGCTTATGCTGTTTGTCGTTTCTCGCCGTGCGCGCACTTCCTTCTCGCACCTATTAATTATACAAATATTTAAATTACATACAAATGTGTTAAATATTAAACATCAAAATATTAAGAATAATAAAAAGATAAATGCATCCGCTTTTCATAGATCATTAATATAGATTATTAATGATCAGATCCAAGCCGATGTTAATAAATATATCTATCCATATAGTTCGTCCTATACTTTCCAACAAATTTATTCGTTAATAATTTGAATTGCACAATAATTATTGCGAAAATTGAAAATAATAAAAGATTTTTCTCTTGAATTTAATTTTCTTCATCCGCGCACATAGAAGTTTAGCATTGTCAAATGTCCTCTGTTATCTATTACAACTGTTGTATAGATTATTTTAGAAAATAATATCTTTTCACATAACTTTACATAAGTGTCATTTATTACCCAGTAAGCAAATTGAGCGCAGATTGCGCGCAGATTGGCAGCAAATTTGATAAAAAATCCACAGCAAAACCATAGCCATCTGTGTCTACATTAGGCTACGGTTTTGGCGACAGATCTTGCTGTCGGGCAATTGGTGCCAAATTTGCAGCAAAAACCACACAAAGCCTGCAGCGCAGCAAGGTCTGCGCGGTTTCTGCCCCCAATCTACCGTCAAATCGCTACAAGCTCTGCGCGGTTTTTGCTACAAATCTGCAGCAATTTTCCGACAACAAGCTCTGCCGCATATTTGGCGGCAATTTGACAGCAAGATTTGATATAACAGATCCTGCATCAAATTTGTTATCTATTTGCCATCAAAAGTTGATAGCAAGCTCTGCTCGAAATCTGTTCGCGCAGGTTTGGCTATCTGGGTATTTACACATGCGCGCGCGTGTGTGTACATATGTACATATACATATAAACATATATATTAATATCATATATCATAATTTATTTTTAACGGTAACTTGTTTAGTTTGCTTTGTTAATTTTTAATTTAATTAAAGAGAAAAATTTATTTATTCAACTTTGGTAAACTGAAATCATACTCTACTGTAATAATTCTTGGATAAGTTTACAAAAATATTTATTTAAAAAGACCTTCCACACTTTTCTTATCACTGTGCAACGGAATATAAAAAAAGTGTAACAGAATATAAAAGATAGTAAAAAAGCATTTTCTATTTTATTATAGTATTGTAATATATCATTATTCGTGTTGTAAATATTTGCATTATATTAATTAAAGCATTAAAGATAACAACCAAATGGAATGTAATGTTGCGATAACAATAATATGGACATATTCGAAAAGGTACAAAGATAAATTTCGAAAAGATAAAACATATATTTATAAATTTTTCAAATTATAATTTACACAGATAAAGAGGGAAGGGCGGGTTACGTCTTTAAATCTCGTGAAATTGCCGAACCACGAAGTTGTTATTTTTTTTGGCTACAACACTCGCACGCACATATACGAGCAGGGCTGCATTCAGAATCATCGCCCGGGTGCATCCAAATATCGTTTTATCCTTGTTTAACAATTGATAAACAAGAAAGATAAAATATGATATCTGGGTGCACCCAGGCGATGATTCTGAAAGCCCTGATGAAAAGAATTTTGATTACAAAAAAAACTGCTGGAATGATGAACCACGATTTCATCATCTGTCATAACTTTTGAATCATATTTTATCTTTCTTGTTTATCAATTGTTAAACAAGGATAAAACGATATTTGGATGCACCCGGGCGATGATTCTGAATGCAGCCCTGCTCGTATATGTGCGTGCGAGTGTTGTAGCCAAAAAAAATAACAACTTCGTGGTTCGGCAATTTCACGAGATTTAAAGACGTAACCCGCCCTTCCCTCTTTATCTGTGTAAATTATAATTTGAAAAATTTATAAATATATGTTTTATCTTTTCGAAATTTATCTTTGTACCTTTTCGAATATGTCCATATTATTGTTATCGCAACATTACATTCCATTTGGTTGTTATCTTTAATGCTTTAATTAATATAATGCAAATATTTACAACACGAATAATGATATATTACAATACTATAATAAAATAGAAAATGCTTTTTTACTATCTTTTATATTCTGTTACACTTTTTTTATATTCCGTTGCACAGTGATAAGAAAAATGTGGAAGGTCTTTTTAAATAAATATTTTTGTAAACTTATCCAAGAATTATTACAGTAGAGTATGATTTCAGTTTACCAAAGTTGAATAAATAAATTTTTCTCTTTAATTAAATTAAAAATTAACAAAGCAAACTAAACAAGTTACCGTTAAAAATAAATTATGATATATGATATTAATATATATGTTTATATGTATATGTACATATGTACACACACGCGCGCGCATGTGTAAATACCCAGATAGCCAAACCTGCGCGAACAGATTTCGAGCAGAGCTTGCTATCAACTTTTGATGGCAAATAGATAACAAATTTGATGCAGGATCTGTTATATCAAATCTTGCTGTCAAATTGCCGCCAAATATGCGGCAGAGCTTGTTGTCGGAAAATTGCTGCAGATTTGTAGCAAAAACCGCGCAGAGCTTGTAGCGATTTGACGGTAGATTGGGGGCAGAAACCGCGCAGACCTTGCTGCGCTGCAGGCTTTGTGTGGTTTTTGCTGCAAATTTGGCACCAATTGCCCGACAGCAAGATCTGTCGCCAAAACCGTAGCCTAATGTAGACACAGATGGCTATGGTTTTGCTGTGGATTTTTTATCAAATTTGCTGCCAATCTGCGCGCAATCTGCGCTCAATTTGCTTACTGGGTAATAAATGACACTTATGTAAAGTTATGTGAAAAGATATTATTTTCTAAAATAATCTATACAACAGTTGTAATAGATAACAGAGGACATTTGACAATGCTAAACTTCTATGTGCGCGGATGAAGAAAATTAAATTCAAGAGAAAAATCTTTTATTATTTTCAATTTTCGCAATAATTATTGTGCAATTCAAATTATTAACGAATAAATTTGTTGGAAAGTATAGGACGAACTATATGGATAGATATATTTATTAACATCGGCTTGGATCTGATCATTAATAATCTATATTAATGATCTATGAAAAGCGGATGCATTTATCTTTTTATTATTCTTAATATTTTGATGTTTAATATTTAACACATTTGTATGTAATTTAAATATTTGTATAATTAATAGGTGCGAGAAGGAAGTGCGCGCACGGCGAGAAACGACAAACAGCATAAGCATAAGTTTCACGCCGGCCGTCTGCTCTCTCTTTTCCGAGCATGCATTTGCTGCCTCTTTCTTCCCCGAACGATAGCTATAGTGTACGCGACCGACATATATTATAGCTCGGTCGAAGCGCGTACACGGCAAGCAGCCGTATACGCGTATCCCCTCCTGCGCGCCGCTGTCGAGCCGCCGCTCACGGACTCGGTCGCTCGCTGTGTGCGTGGCCTACGTCATGCTGTAAGCGGAGTAAAACTGTGCACACTGTCTCCACCGATTCACACCGCGCAAAAGAGAGTGGAGAAAAGTCACACGAGTGGTCCACGGAGTACGGTTTTCGAACGGCCATGGTCGCATGGTCAGTGTGCCCACTAGGGGTTTTCGAACGATCTGAGTGTGACAAAATACACATGGGTGATGTTTTCGAACGCACCCTTAGGTAGGGAAAAGAGGGTGTATATCAGTTGGACACGGGGCAATTGGACACAGTCCAATCACAAGTCGCTGTTTCAAGGGACCCTACAAATGTCTTTAATCACACGGTGCTGTGATTGGCTGTGTCCAAATGCACCGCTCCCGGGAAAAGAGGGTAAATGTAAATGGCGGGACAATTGAAAAAGATGTCTAACCTAATTGACCTGACAAGGCATCAGCTTTTAAGAGATCAAGACACAAATGAAGTCATAATTACGCAGAATGGATGTTTACTTTTATGGGATAAAATGGGTAAATATTTATTCGCAAATTTTTCTACAAAATCTGCCAAAATATGCGTCTTTTAACCTCATATACTATAGTATATTAATTTTTACATAATATCTAAAACTGTATTAACATGTTTTTTTAAATTGGTTTTGCAGCAAACATTACGGTCGAAGTGCCGGATATCCCGCACATTCGGGAATCTTTTAATATGCAGCCTGAAAAATCAATTTATAGGGAGCTAGATGTAATTTCGGTCCAGACTCCATCAGATGAAAAGAAAGCGTTTTGGAAAGATGAGAACGCTGTTAAAGCCCTTATTAATCAATGGAAGCAATATCAAGTTATGTTTAAAAGTAGTGTTGTTAGAAATGATGTTGTATGGTCAAAAATAAGTGAGGAGCTGAAAAAAGTCAACAGTGCATGGCAATATACTGCCAAGAACTATGAAAATAAATTTAAGGACATAACTAAAATATACAAGCGCATAAAGGATCATAACAATCAAACAGGAGTGGCACCGAAAACATGCAAATATTTTGAAGAATTGGAGGAAGTGCTTGGAGAAAAACCTTGTGTAAAACCTGTTGCTCTAGCTTCAAGTCTGAGGAAAAGATCTCACCCATCAGCATCTTCAATCAGTGCATCTTCTAACACTGATAACACAAGCAGCGACATTGATGATGTAGAAGATATTAAAGGTATATCAAAAAAATCTAAAAAATCAAAGACGCGTATGGAACATGAATTGGAATTATGGACACAAACCATGAGTGAGGAAAACAGGAGGGAGTGGTGCACTTGGACACGGTGCATTTGGACACAGCCAATTACAGCACCGTATGATTAGAGATATTTGTAGGGTCCCTTGGAACAACGACTTGTGATTGGACTGTGTCCAATTGCACCGTGTCCAACTGATATACACCCAAACAGGAAACGTGATGAAGCCAAAGAACGAAGACATCAGGAGTTATTAACACGTCAAGACAAAGCCCGAGAAACTTGTAACGGGACACCCTGTCCCGCTACGTTTTGTTGCTATTTATGCTACTTCATTCTTCGTTCCGTTTTTCTTCCTTCTATTCTATTATGTATATAATCATCTCGTGTATATAGTTGGTCTTTTTTAGTTATGATGTTACTTACTTATAAGCTAGTCTTGTTTCCATCATGTTAAATATATCGTTAGACACCGAAGATCCGCGCCTAATATCTCCCCACCCAACCCGCCTACGCGAGTCACGAGGCGCCTCGGCGCGCGTTAACTCGGCGCGGCGCCGCTACGCGGCGCCGGCCGGACACCGCGGCCGCTTCTCGCGGTTAAATATCGCTAGCCGCGCCGATATAACGGGGCCGCTCGGGCGCCAGG
>NW_022639716.1:242967-245305 GCF_010583005.1 Odontomachus brunneus
AACACGCGACGACCGAGTTGCCCGATTCAACCGATCGCCGTTCCTAACTCCTGGAGACGCACGCGTTGCCTGATCCAACCGGCGTCTCCGCTTCCTGCGACCGCGCCCCGCGGGCCCCCCAGTCGTGCCAGCTGCCCCAATAGGTGCCACGGCTACCATCCGCCCCTGCTCATATCAACTGTAAATATTTCGGTGTAAATAGTACTTTGTTGTTGGTGTCTCCAATAAATCTAAGTTGTAAATAGCGCATTCACTCTCGCACACTCTCTCATCTCCTCTCACACGGATCCGGACTCCGGCGAGCGAAATCCGGCACGCAGAAAAACGAAACGTTACAAACTTATGAATATTTTATGACAAAACTTCTTGAGAAACTTTAATTATAAGCATAGTTGTACTATATATAGTGTTTATACATTTTATACATTTTTTTTACATTTTTTTTTTGTTTTTACATTTTTTTTTATACCATACATTTTCAGTACTGGCATTAAATAACACGCAACCTAAATATTGATATTGCAGTTTACCCAGATAGCACAAGATCTCCTGGGGACGTTCCAGAGATGTCCTGAGGACGTAGAAATGTTCCAAGGACGTCCTCAGAACATACTCTGGACATCTCCTGGACATCTGTGCTATTAAGGTAGTGTATAAGGTAAAACTACTATTATTTGGGCACTTAGCTAAATCTAGCTGTTCTTATTATTTTGGTCTTTAAATACGAATATTTAAACTTTTTTTTTTATATAAAATTATATACATACATTCATATTTATATGTATTCTATGTTGAAAGTTTAAATATTTGTTTTAAGGCCAAAATAATAAGAATGTCCAGATTTAAGTACGTGTCTGAATATTGATATTTTTACCTTACACACTACACTGCAACGTCAATACTTTGATAGCGTTCTGTTATTCAGTACTACAAATTTATGGTATACGTGATATAAACTATAGGTTTTCAATACTGTCAATAAATAGCAGAATTTGTTTAAAACTTAAAAGCGTGGCACAAAGGCAGTATATTCTGCAATATCTTCAGTAACTGAGTATTTAAAGATTAAAAATGTATAAATATTATATAATGTCTTGATATTATACTTTTATGTTATGTGTTTTGATTTCACAATACCAAGTACTTTTATTATGCAAATTTTATGTGTAAAATTTATTAGTTCTTAAAAGTAAACTGTTTTGTTTTTATTATAGACCGAAGATTAAAGGTAAATAGCGTTTTGTTTTGATTATAGACTGAAGATTTTATTTTTCTATTTTTAATATTCTGTTACGCATAAAAGTCTATAATACATTATTTTTATTTTTATTATTCATGGAACATGTTTTCATCTTTAATATTTTATTGTAATTCGTGATAGAGTGAGACTGTGCTATTAGATTACATTGTTGTTCCTGTGCAATGTACTCTTATGTAATAACTGTGATAATATTACAGATATACATGTATCACCAATAGCATTTTATATGAAAAAATAATATAAAACCACTTCAACTATAGTATTATTCCATTTCATTCCATTTTCTTCCATGAAACTAAGGCCAATCCCTTCATTAAAGAATGAATGTATCTTTTGATTTCAACGTATATTGCAAGAATTATAAATATAGCTTCTCTCGCTTCTAACGTTATACAACAAGATGATTGTGGCGAGGACACAGAAATTTCAGGTTTTATAATAAAATAAATGTTTATTTTCAAATTATTATAATTATTGCTATTTTCATAATATATAATATTTTTATATCACAAAAATTATCCTGTTCTACAATAAATTTGATATAATGAAGCTCTGAACATAAAATATAAAGCTTTCAATATATAAATTTAGCTCTCTATAGGCTATGGAATGCCAGAATTAGTCATATATAAATAACAGTCTTATATAAGTATCAATGAATCAAAGTGGTAAGATATTGTCATTTTAGTAACCCCTCAGGATCGTCTTGGAAGTTTACTGGCTGCCTAATAAAATGATCATCATCATTGTCATTGGCATCATCTCCTTCAATAATGAAGTCTTCATAATTTTCCAATCCATTATCGAGACAAATATTGTGCAATACACAGCTTGCTAGGATGACAGAAGGAATCATATCATCGCGATTCATGTCCAGAAATTTCAGTCGTCTCCATCTGCCTTTCAACAATGCAAATGCCCTTTCAATAACTTGCCTCATGCTAGCAAGTGCTGTGTTAAATTTTTTTTGAGTAAAACATATCAATATGATAAAAGAAGAGTTTTCCAGCTACTGTGAATACATACAGTCCATCTCTATTTTGAATTTCTTACTTCTGTGAGTTGGCCTAAATTAAC
>NW_022639716.1:249212-249732 GCF_010583005.1 Odontomachus brunneus
GAAAAAATATTTTATTATAGCGTTTTGGAAAGCTCTCGAGATGTGCTATAAGAATATGCAATGAAAAATGGGGTGTTCCATTTAAAAAAATTAATGCGACCTTGACCTGACCTTCGCTACGCAACCCAAGGTCAAACTGATGTGATCAGTAAATACATCTTTTTAAACGCCACAACTTTTGTCTGAAACATTTCTTTGTAAAACTTATATTTTTCCTGATATTCGGGCGTCCCGGTACTTTTCGAACACCCTGTATATTATATATTATATAATATCTTATATTTATTTTTTTCATGTGTAATATTTATAGAAATATTTAGAAAATATTACTACAATTTTTTGTTCACCATAAAATTGTATAAAATATTTAGATATTTAGCCTATATTTTAATAATATTTTCAATAAAGTTTTTCATACTTTTTCCTCTCTCTCTTTATGTATATATAAAAAAAATATGTATAAAATATTTATATAATATTAATAAAAAATTCGAAATAAATATTTATAAATATTTATCAT
>NW_022639716.1:249742-250554 GCF_010583005.1 Odontomachus brunneus
TTATGGAATGCCAGAATTAGTCATATATAAATAACAGTCTTATATAAATATCAATGAATCAAAGTGGTAAAATATTGTCGTTTTAGTAACCCCTCAGGATCGTCTTGGAAGTTTACTGGCTGCCTAATAAAATGATCATCATCATTGTCATTGGCATCATCTCCTTCAATAATAAAGTCTTCATAATTTTCCAATCCATTATCGAGACAAATATTGTGCAATACACAGCTTGCTAGGATGACAGAAGGAATCATATCATCGCGATTCATGTCCAGAAATTTCAGTCGTCTCCATCTGCCTTTCAACAATGCAAATGCCCTTTCAATAACTTGCCTCATGCTAGCAAGTGCTGTGTTAAATTTTTTTTGAGTAAAACATATCAATATGATAAAAGAAGAGTTTTCCAGCTACTGTGAATACATACAGTCCATCTCTATTTTGAATTTCTTACTTCTGTGAGTTGGCCTAAATTAACGAATGGTGGTATCAACCATGAAATACATGGATAAGCTTTGTCTCCAATTATATAATCTTGATCCACAAAGTAAGATGCTCTATTTGCATTTATTTCCTTCCACAGATCTGAATTTCGAAGGACACGTCGATCTCCCACTGATCCAGCAAATCCAGCAAAACAATATAAGAATCGAAGTTCTGCATCACACACTGCTTGCAATGTTATTGCGTATTCCTTGTCTTTACTTATATAAAAACGTGCGTTCACCTACAAATCAAGTACTATATTAGTTGGAAATATTATTTAAAAAATATAGAATACTGCTATCATTTCTATGGTATAAATACCTTTGGAG
>NW_022639716.1:250564-250747 GCF_010583005.1 Odontomachus brunneus
TTTTTCATACTTTTTCCTCTCTCTCTTTATGTATATATAAAAAAAATATGTATAAAATATTTATATAATATTAATAAAAAATTCGAAATAAATATTTATAAATATTTATCATTAATATTGTGTGCTGTCTGGGTTAATACTTTAAATCTTGGCAGTACTTTGCGTAAGTATTTCATTATTTAG
>NW_022639716.1:250757-251106 GCF_010583005.1 Odontomachus brunneus
ATACTGCTATCATTTCTATGGTATAAATACCTTTGGAGCTTTAATTGGTATATTTGTTCCATCTATAGCTCCTATTACATATGGTAGCCTCCCAATGCGCTGAAACTTCTCACTAACAGCAATACATCGGTCTTCTCGGGGCCAGACAATGACGTCTTCAGCAATGTCATTCAGGGCTTCAACAACTCTCATAAAGGAATCATTTGCAGATGATTTTCCCATATCGAATCGCTCACCTACAGATCTGTGTAATATACATCACAACACTATTGATAACAAAAATAGAATAATAAAATAAAATATCTCCCAATATTTATAAAGTGTCTTACCTATAAGAATCAGGAGTAGC
>NW_022639716.1:251116-251210 GCF_010583005.1 Odontomachus brunneus
CATTTAGTAAAGTATTACATATTATTATTTAAATATTGATAATGCTTTGCGTAAGTATTTTATCATTGAACGAAGTATTGTATGTCAATATTTA
>NW_022639716.1:251220-251961 GCF_010583005.1 Odontomachus brunneus
CGTGCAATAAGTTAGATTGAAACAAATATATTTTCTTTTACTCTAACTTATTGCACTAGTTCAATAGTGCAGAAAAAACGAACATATTATCCATTATGATCCCTTAGGAGTCGTTCGAAAACCAACATTCCCTTGAGTACCTTATTACCCCCACCAACACATCCCTTGATCACCTCACTCACTTCTGGCAGAAAACGTTTTCGAACGCACCTCGGGAGAGATTATTGACATCACAAGACTTCACTAGCCAATCACAAAATTGATATAATTTATATAAATTTTGTGATTGGCTAGTGAAGTCTTGTGACGTTAATAATCGCTCCCGGAGCGATTACCAGAGAGTCACTCAACACGCTTTAAATAAGACACGTAAGAAATTAAACCGAAATAAAAGGCTATATCAAGCCACGCACGGATGTCTTACTGCGATTGTAATATTAATACCCACATAACATTAGATATTCCATGTATATATTACATAAAATATATGTAATCTAATATGTAATATATGTAATCTAATATCTTATATTAGTACATATATTATATTTATTATATATATTATACAGGGTGTTCGGAAAGTACCGGGACGCCCGAATATCAGGAAAAATATAAGTTTTACAAAAAAATGTTTCAGACAAAAGTTGTGGCGTTTAAAAAGATGTATTTACTGATCACATCAGTTTGACCTTGGGTTGCGTAGCGAAGGTCAGGTCAAGGTCACATTAATTTTTTTAAATGGAA
>NW_022639716.1:259351-259735 GCF_010583005.1 Odontomachus brunneus
AATTCGAAATAAATATTTATAAATATTTATCATTAATATTGTGTGCTGTCTGGGTTAATACTTTAAATCTTGGCAGTACTTTGCGTAAGTATTTCATCATTTAGTAAAGTATTACATATTATTATTTAAATATTGATAATGCTTTGCGTAAGTATTTTATCATTGAACGAAGTATTGTATGTCAATATTTAAGTAATAAAATCACTCATAAGGTAGTATTTGTAACATATAATTGTAATTTGTAATTTGTAATATGTAATTTGTTAAATACTGAAATATTAAGAGTACAAATTAGTTCGGTTCGTTTTTTTGTGGTCAAAAATGCATTTATTTTAGAACAAAATAAATGAACAGATTAATCAAAGTATTGTCCATCGCTGGCTA
>NW_022639716.1:259951-263242 GCF_010583005.1 Odontomachus brunneus
TTCCAAATAATTTTTTACGACTTTTGCGACATGAGGCCGAGCGTTATCATGCAGAAGAATAACTTTGTCATGTCTTTGCTTGTATTCCGGCCGTTTTTCTTGTAATGCACGGCTCAAACGAATCAGTTGTAGCCTATACCGATGGCCCGTAATGGAATCACCGGGTTGTAGCAGTTCATAGTATACAACACCTTTTTGGTCCCACCAGATACACTGCATGACCTTCGAACCATAAATATTCGGCTGTGATGTTGATGTTGAGGTCGATGGCAACGATTGACCGGGCATAGCGTAATATTTTTTCTTCTTGGGGTTATCGTAGAATATCCATTTTTCATCTCCAGTCACAATCCGACGTAAAAAACCCTTTCTTTGTTGCCTTTGAATCAGCTGCTCGCAAGTGAAAAATTGCCTTTCAACGTCTCTCAGTTTCAGTTCATAAGGCACCCAATTACCTTGCTTGTGAGTCATTCCCATGGATTTCAATCGTACGGAAACTGCTTGTTGCGTAACTCCCAATAATTCTGCAAGCTCCTCTTGCGTTTGACTCTGATCTTCATCAAATAATGCCTCCAATTCTTTGTCTTCAAATTTTTGTGGCTGTCTAGAGCGAGGCTTGTCTTCAACGCTGAAATCACTATTCTTGAAACGTCGAAACCATTCCCTACATGATTTATCAGTTGGAGCATTGTCACTATAAATTTCTACAAGCATTCGATACGCTTCAGCTGCACTTTTCTTCCAATTAAAGCAGAAAACTAAAACCTCCCGCAAATGTTATTTAATTAACACAAATTTGACATATTCAACACAGTAAAAAACAGGAGTTTTGTATGAAACTCAAAGCGATATAAACTGAATATTATTGACAGATGTCTAACTTCTCTGAAACCACCGAAATTAGCTATCACTATGAAACATTCATAACAGCCAGAGCCATCTTTTGAAAACGGACAGAACTAATTTGTACTCCCAATACTTGAGCACTAAGAGCTGTACTTGAATCACAGAATATTACTAAACACTGTACTTTTAATGCTGAAAATAAGTAATTAATCAATGATTTTCAGCATGATATTTCTGTAACGACTCTATCAGTTGATATTATTAAAAGTAAACAGATTTTATGTATGATTTATTGTTGCTGCTTTTAATCTTATTAAATGTTGTATGTATGTGAAAGCAAATTTTTCTGATATTACTTATTATTACAAAAACCATATCATATTAAGATCATATTAAGATATATAAGCGTATCTGCTTTGAATATTTATATACATAATGCTTATGTCAAACCGAACTTCTCTAACATTATTTATCCACAAAAAATCAAATAGCACCATGCAAAATTTCTGTAGCATAAATCAATATGAGTAATACGTAGCTCATATATGCTATAGTACATTCTCTGCTTTTTATATTATTATATAAAAAGCACATATTTTTATATATATTCAAGCATATATACAGAGTGTCCCGCGTAAGACGGACCAAAAGAAAAATATAAGTAGAACACATAAAAGTAAACAAAAATTGTATAGGTCATTTTTCAAACAACCACGTAAAATTTCGAGATATTAATTAAAATAGTTGGACAAATTACTATATGGGCTGAAAAGTCCCGGGATTTTTCAGTAGGTGGCGCCACTAGAAAATGAACATAATTTATGTCGAGAGGTTCATCTGTCACTAGTTTATGTGTGAAGTTTCATGACATTTCGTTCATTCGTTTACAAGCTACAGTCGTTTAAGCGTCGCCACCTTCGCCTTCGTAAAAAAAATGGAAAAACAGGAATATCGCATATTGATCAAACATTGTTTTTTTATGAGAAAAACTCCTGAACAATCAATGAAATGGTTGAAGAAATGTTATCCCACATCTGCTCCTTCGAGAACAACAGTTTATAGATGATTTTGTGAATTTAAAATCGTACAAGCACCGAAGACGCACCTCGCTCTGGAAGACCAAAAGAGGCTACGAATGCGGAAATCGTAAAGCAAGTGCATCGAATCGTTTTGAGTGATCGTAAAGTGAAGTTGCGCGAGTTAACTGAGGCCGTTGGCATCTCAAAAGAACAGGTAGGATACATTTTGCACGATGTTTTGGATATGAAAAAGCTATCTGCGCGATGGGTGCCTTGTTTGCTGACCGTCGACCAAAAACAGCAGCGCGTTGATGATTCAACGGCCGGTTTGGCGTTGTTGCAGCGTAATCGAGCGGACTTTTTTTGACATTTTGTGACGATGGATGAAACGTGGATCCATTACCATACGCCTGAGTCCAATAGGCAATCTGCAAAGTGGCTGAAAAGCCACGAAAGCCGACCAAAGTGGCCAAAAGACCAACGCTCGGCCGGGAAGATTTTGGCCTCCGTTTTTTGGGATGAGCATGGCATAATCTTCATCGATTACCTGCAGAAGGGAAGAACAGTTACGGGAGAGTATTATGCAGCGTTATTGGACAAACTGAACGATGGAATAAAGAAAAAACGGCTCCATATGGCGAAGAAAAAAATTCTGTACCATCACGATAACGCACCGTCACACACGTCCTTGAAAGCGATGGCCAAATTAGACCAATTACGATTCGAATTGATTGCTCACCCGCCGTATTCTCCAGACTTGGCCCCCAGCGACTATTATCTGTTCCCAAACCTCAAGCGATGGCTCCAGGAAAAGAGATTCACATCGAGTGAGGAAGTCATCGCGGAAACCGAGGCGTATTTCGAAGGCTTGGAGGTTTCGTACTACAGAAAGGGCATCGAAATGTTGGAAAATCGCTATACCAAGTGTATCGCACTCGAAGGCAACTATGTTGAAGAATAAATATAACTTTGCCCAAAAAACGCTTGTTTTCATTAAAAATCCCGGGACTTTTCAGCCCATGTAGTAGAACGAGCGACGCGACAGGCGGGACATACGGCTCGCAACGGTCGGCGAAGAAAATGGACAATTGCTCGCGGGGCCTATCTTATAGGTCAGAGAGTATGCCGTTTGGTATACGGAAATGGGTAGCTCCGTGTGTGCGTCCGTGTACGTGTGCGCTCGTCCATTTTCTTCGCCGACCGCTGCGAACCGTATGTCCCGCTTGTCGCGTCGCTCGTTCTAATTTGTTCAACTATTTTAATTAATATCTTGAAATTTTACTTGGTTGTTTGAAAAATGACTTATACAATTTTTGTTCACTTTTATGTGTTCTACTTATATTTTTCTTTTAGTCCGTCTTACGTGGGACACCCTGTATATATATATATATATATATATATATATATATATATATATATATATATA
>NW_022639716.1:263307-266187 GCF_010583005.1 Odontomachus brunneus
TATATATATATATATATATATATATATATATATATATCCAAAAGCATATATCTAAAAGTGAATCTCTCCGTCACTATGTATAAATTCATGATATGCTTTTTTTCAATATCTTACATTTGAGAATGCATTCCTCAGGTTTTTATAGAAAGAGTAGTTAATCAGACCGCGAATTTCTTTGATACTATATATAATTGTATAAGATGATTCGCTTCAATCATGTCTTACATATGAGAAAACATAACACAGTTTATCAAAAAGGAAAAGTAAAGTACATGTGGAAAAATTTGTTTTTGTTTGTTATAGAAAAAATTATGTAACAGTGAATCTCTAAGACAGTATATATAATTACATGAAATATTTTATTATATCACATTACATATGACTACATGAGATGGTTTGTTAATCAAAATAATATCTCATGTGTCAGAAAACGTAATACTGATTCTGATATCAATAATTGTCTATGAGTGAACCTCTGTGACATTATATGTAATTGTATGAGATAGTTTGCTTCAATAATATTTCATATATCAAAATATGTAGCTCTAATACTTTTAAAAACAGTTGTGTATCTGTCAGAGCAAATCTTTTTGAAAATACTTTTACTGAATGATTCGTTTCATCTCTATAAATATTTTAAGTCGGTTTGTATTACAAAGATATTGCATATATTACAAACATACATGCCAAAGGAGATATCTGCGGTATCAAATAGTATTTTATGTTTTGACATTGAAATACATGTCTACAAATTCAATTGAAAGCAGTTTAAGTTTAAATAACCACCTTTGCTTTTATTATTCTATGCAATTCATTATACAACCCTTATAGAAATATCATACTAAGAATCATTGATAATTAATTATTATCCAGTATTTTTAATACTGAAAATAAGTAATTATCAATGATTCTTAGTATGATATTTCTATAAGGTAAATAGACGCCTCTGGCTTTATTTATTATAGAAAAAAGTATATTACATATAAATCTGTTCCATACGGTGAATTCTTCACATTTTATTTCTTCCATCACATGTCCAAACTTCGTGCACACGGTTTGCTGTAGACCTGTCAAATTTCACACCTGATGGTATGTACACTCAGAGGCAGGTATGGTGTCCCTCGGCGGGCCCGTATACGCCTGTCAAATAGTCAATAGCGACAACAGGCATATACGGAGGGTGTATTGTATGTCTTACGTACAACGCGAGAGAAGCGAAGAAGGTACGTAGGGGAAGTGGTGGGAGACATTTCGATGTTGCATCCTTTTCGCACGTCGTCCGATTGAGAGAGAAAACATCAGCAGACGTTACAGTTATTAGTGGTGTCCTCAATAGCTGTCTCACTCACTCAACGCTTGAATGCAGAGAATATGAGTGAGACAACAACAGGGACACCGCGCTGTCTCTATAGGTGTCTCGCTCGCTCTAGTATTTATGTATCACGCTTTCCTCTTTTCTCCTTAACAGAAATGCATGTGCCGATGAATGACACCGAACGACAAAATTTAACTTTTTTATTGTACGAATGTGAATAGTCATTTCCGATGTATTTTTGTTCGCTAAGCACAAATCATTAGTCCAAATTTGGTTACCGCGTTACATTTTTGAAAAAAATACATCGGAAATGATAAACATATGTTGTCATTATAAGGTCATTAAGATGCGTCCGCATGTAATATTAAGATATTAAGATCTTTACAAAGAATGAATTTTGCCGGCATATGAAAAAAATCATCTGATGCTATAAACATTTCAGTAATATTGTCGCATATTCTGATGTCAATGGTAATGGACAAAAACATTTCAACAATTTGACATATCCTACGGAATGGAATAAATTTTCTTCTTCGTAAATTTCATGATAATCATCAGTATAGATATATCAGTATATAACCATAAAGTATAGACTTTTCTTTGCAATTTTAAAAAGAGGCAGATTTTTTTTGCAGAATTTCGACATATCTAAGGGCGCGATCCATTGCACGCTGCAAACGCTTCGAAATCTAAGCACTTATAGTTACCCATACATTTCTTTTAAATCGCTTAAGACCGGGAATACAATAGGTGTAGTAAGCTTTAAACATTAAGAAATTAAACGATCCTAGTCGACTTTTACAAGAATAATCGAATGAGGTTTGCCAATTTCTTATGACTTAAAGCTTACTATACTAATTGTGTTCCTGTGCTATTTTAACGTACTGTACTAAATGGAACAAATTCTTTTCATAAATCTTATGATAAAAATTGTAAAATATCGTTGTTTTCTTACAAATTAAAAAAAAATAAGAAAGAACTAATAATATTATAAGGCTCTTATAAAAATCAATTTAATTCTAAACAGTAGGCATGTAAGAGTCGATTTTTCGCTAGTTCATGTTGTGTAGGTTTAATGTAAAGAAACAATTAATACAAGTCTTCTATAAATATCACGTACGTTTAGGTCCTCGGTTCGGACCTTCTTCAGCGTAGAAAAGGAGTACAGAACAGAATACATCATAAATGTCGCAAATTTCGCGTAAAGCAAAGTAAGAAGTCAATGAAATCAAGAAGCTGTAGACCCCTTTATTATTGGACCTCCTGCATATTTATTACCTTAAGAAGCGAGAAAAAGTCTCTTAAAAAAAAACTTGCTTTAATTTAAAACTTGTATTAAT
This sequence comes from Odontomachus brunneus, assembly GCF_010583005.1. Lineage (NCBI taxonomy): Eukaryota > Metazoa > Arthropoda > Insecta > Hymenoptera > Formicidae > Odontomachus > Odontomachus brunneus. Next base: position 265,963 of record NW_022639716.1, read on the forward strand.
TGTTTCTTTACATTAAATCTACATAATACGAACCAGCAAAAAATCGGCTCTTACATGCCTACTGTTTATATTTAGAATTAAATTGATTTTTAAAAGAGACTTATAACATTATTAGTTCTTCCTTATTTTTTTAAATTTGTAAGAAAACAATATTTTAAATAATATTTTAAACGATATTTTACAATTGTTATCATAAGATTTATGAAAAGAATTTATTCCATTTAG
>NW_022639716.1:266197-266382 GCF_010583005.1 Odontomachus brunneus
AAAGAGACTTATAACATTATTAGTTCTTCCTTATTTTTTTAAATTTGTAAGAAAACAATATTTTAAATAATATTTTAAACGATATTTTACAATTGTTATCATAAGATTTATGAAAAGAATTTATTCCATTTAGTACAGTACAGTATGTTTGATAAGAGCGTGTACGGCAAAACTTTTTCCTCGAA
>NW_022639716.1:266669-266958 GCF_010583005.1 Odontomachus brunneus
AATCCAATTGAAAATTTTTGGGCGCTTATAAAGTTTAAGCTCCGAGGAATGAAAATATGGACCGTCAAGCAGTTAATTCGACAGATACGATTTATATGGAGATTTTTGTCTGAAGATTATGCTGTAAAATTAGTAGAAAGTATGCCTCGGAGATGCCAGTCAATTATTGATAATAGAGGCGACTGGACAACTTATTAATAATAAAGCATCGCAGTCTATATCATGCATAATGTGTACAAATTTTTTCAATTTATGTATTATCCTAAGTTTTTGAGTTTTGCCGTACACG
>NW_022639716.1:267100-269959 GCF_010583005.1 Odontomachus brunneus
ATTAATAATAAAGCATCGCAGTCTATATCATGCATAATGTGTACAAATTTTTTCAATTTATGTATTATCCTAAGTTTTTGAGTTTTGCCGTACACGCGCTTATCAAACATACTGTACATCAAATTAGCACAGGAACACAATAAGTGTACTAAGCTTTAAGTTATAAGAAATTGGCAAACCTCATTCGATTATTCTTGTAAAAGTCGACTAGGATTTAATTTCTTAATGCTTAAAGCTTACTACACCTATTGTATTCCCGGTCTTAAGCAATTTAAAAGAAATGCATGGGTAACTTTGAGTGCTTAGACTTCGAAGCGTTTGCAACGTACAATAAATCGCGCACTTAGATATGTCGAAACTCTGCAAAAAAATCTGCCTCTTTTTAAAATTGCAAAGAAAAGTCTATACTTTATGGTTACATACTGATATATCTATCCCTTATAGAAATATCATACTAACAAGTAACACTAGGGAAGTGATAATCACCGATATTCCTGAAACTGCGCATACAAGTAGTTCTTCAAAAACTTTTAGACACGTATTTTTTTGTTTTTCCCAAAAAATTTGGGGAATTTTGGGGTAGAAATCGCCCCTACAAATTTTGGTGGGGGGGGTAAAAGATACTTTACAAACTGTTTGAAGAATTCGTATGAAATTTAGTATCTAGGACTTTTTGGCCTCGTTGATTTCGAAATTGAAGTCAGTTTTTGAAAATTCAAAATGGCGGATCCAATATGGCGGACGGATTTTCATTTTTTTTTTAGGGTTTCTATGAAACATGGTATCTAAGGATTTTTGGCCTTGCTGATTACGAATTTAAAGTCAGTTTTCGAAAATTCAAAATGGCGGATTTAATATGGCGGACTGATTTTAATTTTATTAAGGATTTCTATGAAACATGGTATGTAGGGGTTTTTGGACTCGCTGATTACGAATCTAAAGTCAGTTTTCGAAAATTCAAAATGGCGGATCCAATATGGCGGACGGATTTTAATTTTATTAAAGATTTCTTTGAAACATGATATATAGAGGTTTTTGGCCTTGCTGATTACGAATCTAAAGTCAGTTTTTGAAAATTCTAAATGGCGGATCCAATATGGCGGACGGATTTTAATTTTATTAAGGATTTCTATGAAACATGGTATGTAGGGGTTTTTGGCCTCGCTGATTACGAATCTAAAGTCAGTTTTTAAAAATTCAAAATGGCGAATCCAATATGGCGAACCGATTTTTAAACAGAACTAGATTTTTATGAAACTTAAAATTTTCGATCTTCTTCAGTCGCTGAATAAGAATCAGAAATTCTTTGAACTACATTCAGCGTTACTCATTGTCAGGAAGAACGCCGTAGACTTCTTTGTGTTATGTAGGACAAAACATGATGAAACGCTAAAAGACGTTTCAGCCGAAATGTACGTATTGCATAAACGAACACTGCGAAATACGGCAAGTAAATCAAAAGTGCACGCGCTGCAGAAACATCACGTTACACTTTTGAACTGTTAGGTAATTAGGTCGGTAACCTAATTCCCTAATTTCATGAATGATATATAAAGAGTTGGACCACCTACTCGAGAGAGAGAGTAGAGAGAAAAGTACTGTCCAGTTTAGAGGCGCACGTTACATGTCTCAGGTGAGAGACAGCTGATTCGAGAGTAATACGAGTGTTCCGCATTATAATAACGCGATACATTAATCTAATCGGTGTAGGATAAGCTAAAAAGTATCTATGTGAAGTGATCAGAAATTGTAAGAAGACAAGTTCAATAATACATTTTATTAAGAAACTCCTCAAGACTATAAGATTCCCTTACTATCCTATACGTTTGCACGTCTGCACCGGATCCCAATTACCGGTTGTGCTTATTTTAACTGAGGGCACAACAAAATTGGTGGCAGCGGTGGGATCCCGCGGTGTCCAAGCCTGCAACAAAAAGGAAGAAGGGAAAAGTCAAGTTGAAAGACTCAAAATATTGGGAACCAAAAATAAAACTACGAGGGACGTGACACAAGAAATTATCTCGATGACTCAGTAGAAGCAAAATCAAGGAGAACTGAGGAACCGGAACGGACAACGCCACAGCAGAATCGAGGACGATCGTCGGAGATACGATCACCAAAACGCCTGTTGTCAGCGACACCGGAGCCTACAGTACGTCAGCATACCGAGCTAACCCGCCCCAAGCATCATACGTCGGAGTAACGTACAAGGAGCAGAGGCAGCCCAGCTGATTCAACCTTGACACCAAGCAACGACCGACAGCGGATCGTGTACCAGAAACACCGTCAACACAGCGAAAGAAAAAGTATACAACATGCGAATCACGGCGATAATGTAAGTCCAAAAACAAACACTGTAATCTATACGCATATTGAATGTCGGAAGGAAGCAATATACCCCGCGAACCGATAAGAAACCGTACCTGGTTGCATAGTGAGCCTGCAACCAGAACCTTAAGACGACTCGCCGGGTTAGATAACTTTGAAATTCCTTTAATACACCACACAAGACAACTAATCGACCAAAGCGTGCGCCGTACTTTGAATTTTAATAACGTCAGCTCTCACGGGTGTATATCAGTTGGACACGAGGCAATTGGACACAGTCCAATCACAAGTCACTATTCCAAGGGACCCTACAAATGTCTCTAATCACACGGTGCTGTGATTGGCTGTGTCCAAATGCACCGTGTCCAAGTGCACCGCTCCCAGCTCTCACACGATTGACTCTCCAGCTCATGTAACAGTAGAGCGCGAATTTCCATTCCGGAATTTCCATTCCGGAATTTCCGGAATTAGATACTAGTATAATACCACCAGCACAATCTAACGTAAATACCCGAGTATTTAGAAGGCGAA
>NW_022639716.1:270136-270349 GCF_010583005.1 Odontomachus brunneus
CAACGAAATCGACCGAGAAATAGAAAGGTTACAAGCTGAATATGAAACAGGAAATCCGCGAGTAGAAGTAAATCCTTCGGGAAGCCAAAATTTTAACAACGCGAATCGCACTGAAACGGACGAAATCACACGACAAAATAGAGAAGAGATTTTGCTAGGTATAATAAATCAAATGAAACATCAAATGTGTCACTTAACTGAACAAGTGAGTGC
>NW_022639716.1:270510-270999 GCF_010583005.1 Odontomachus brunneus
TTAGTATTCGACGAAACCGTAAGAAGAGGACGATCAAAAAAGCTGGACTCTTTTTGGATAGGACCCTATATATAGTAAAAACGCATTTGAATGAAAATTACACAATAAAAAGAGGACGAAGAACAATACGCGTCCACGCAAATAGATTAAAATTACATATAGAACAATAGAAGGTAATTACCTAAAATCTATCTCACGTGGAAGGCCCTCGAGTAGCACGTAAAATAGAAAAGGGGTAAGTCCTCAAAGGTCTTCCATGACCCACACTTCCAGAGGAAGAACCAGGCTCCCCAGGCTGGATCATTTCTCTACCACGACCTACGGGCGGCAAAAACGGCCCCACAGAAGATCCGCGCCCTGCAGTGGTAGACGAAGACCCACACTCCCTGGGTTGGTACACACTTCGACCACGACCGACAGGCGGAAAAACTTCCGGCCTGCCGGGAATGGATATTACCTCCATCGGAGAAAAGTCAAGTAATAAATATT
>NW_022639716.1:271222-271577 GCF_010583005.1 Odontomachus brunneus
TATACGCATTCAAAAGAAAACATTTCTGCTACGTAAAGCAAAGCATCAGATTGCTAAAACTAACACCCACGATCTAATTACAGAACGCTCATCCTGATAAAGGGCATCGGGCTCATGACGAATAATTCACAAGAAAAAGCGCCGTACGAAATCCAAAAGTTTACACATACACCGGGCATATATTTCGACAAACAAGGTCAGTTATACCAAATCACATCTACCTGGAAAATAGTTATAAAAGTAAATTTAAAAACATTAGACTTGCGACGGGACCAGTTAGAGGAATATCTCGAAAATACGAAAAAAATTTGTGATGTACAAGGATTCACATCAAATACTGGAAAGACCTGTAATA
>NW_022639716.1:271587-273336 GCF_010583005.1 Odontomachus brunneus
ATTTAAAAACATTAGACTTGCGACGAGACCAGTTAGAGGAATACCTCGAAAATACGAAAAAAATTTGTGATGTACAAGGATTCACATCAAATACTGGAAAAACCTGTAATAATTTGTACGATATAGTAAGAACACGACTAATACAGAACCGAATTTACGAAATACACTCACTAATACCAAATCGCCGACGCGGCTTAATAGACGGAATACGTATGATAGCCAAATCTCTTTTCAGTACAATGGACGCAAACGATGAAAAAATTATAAACGAACAACTTCAACTATTAGAAAACAAACAAGAAACATTAAAGCATGTAACAACAAATCAATTAAAAATACTAAATGCAACAATAGGACATTTAGAAGAATTAGAGAAAACCATACAAAAGAATGAAAAAACAATATGGGATAGATTGACACCAGTAAGCGACTTACAAACACAACTTGTTTCACAACAATATTTAGACGAACACTTTACATTACTTGACGCAGCTTTGAATAACTTGGTACAAGACCAAAACGATATTATAACATATTTGAATAATATTAAACAGGGATACTTACCTATACAAATAACACCTATTGATAATATCATTTCACAAATAAAAGAAGCGGCAATTCGAGTACCGCAGAACTCACATTTTCCGTTTAGAATTTCAACGAAAAACTGGCTAGAAATTGAAAAATTTATAACATTAAGTGCATATTATCAAAAAGGAAATATTTTTACAATATTAAATATACCATTAATAACATATCCTACTTACGATATAATAAACGTTCTTCCATTACCAGTACACACGAAAAACGACACATTTGCATGGACCGAAATCACTTATAACAAAATTGCGATTAATAAGGAAACGAATTCATACTTAATTATAAGAGATAACGACTTACAAAATTGTAAGAAAATAAGCGATCATTATATTTGTGGACAGGGGAATCCGATATATAAAATTCAAGCGGACTTACCATGCGAAGTCCATCTGTACGTAACTTTAGAAAAAACGGTAAATTGCAATACAAAATATATTCTCGCTAACCACACAGTAGTGGTCGCATTGAAAGAAAAAAATGCATGGTTATATTCTACCCGGAATGAACAAAATATATATATCCAATGTAAAGAGAAAAATTATAACACCAAAATTAAAAATACGGGAATAATAAAATTTAAGGAACAATGCAAATTAATATTAAACGAAATAATAATACAATCACAGGGAATAATAGAAGATAAAACAATAGAAACATACATACCGGAATATAACATAACCATCGCAAAAGAACAAATAGAAACTAGAAATAATATCATACCGCGATTAAAAATTAAAAAAATTATTCAAAATCCAACAGAATTAACGGATTTAAGTAAAGAATTGACACAAACGCAAAAAGAATTAGAAAATTCTGATACATTTAGAAATTATAAACAATTAGTTTATACTACCGCACCTAGTGGCATAGTAATCATAATTATAATAATAATAGTAATATTTTTATTAAGAAAAATAAAGATCTTAAGACACCTCGACGTACGACAGATTCTCGAACAAAAAACAAAGATATCTCAACAAAGACCGTCATTATCCGCTATTGAAAGCGAAATGAGTGAAATCTCGCCCAGATTATCATCACACTGTAAACCATCGATACCTACCATACCCTCACTAATACGTAGACATAGTATAGAACAATTATAAAATTAAGAAAACGATTATAATAAAAAATTGTACACGGGAAAAA
>NW_022639716.1:273346-273571 GCF_010583005.1 Odontomachus brunneus
AACGATATAATAACATATTTAAATAATATTAAACAGGGATACTTACCTATACAAATAATACCTATTGATAATATTATTTCACAAATAAAAGAAGCGGCAATTCGAGGACCGCAGAACTCGTATTTTCCGTTTAGAATCTCAACGAAAAACTGGCTGGAAATTGAAAAATTTATAACATTAAGTGCGTATTATCAAAAAAGGAATATTTTTACAATATTAAAGATA
>NW_022639716.1:273581-274005 GCF_010583005.1 Odontomachus brunneus
AGTACTGTCCAGTCTAGTGGCGCACGTTACATGTCTCAGGTGAGAGACAACTGACTCGAGAGTAATACGAGTGTTCCGCATTATAATAACGCGATACATTAATCTAATCGGTGTAGGATAAACTAAAAAGTATCTATGTGAAGTGCAATAAGAGCGTGATCAGAAATTGTAAGAAGACAAGTTCAATAATACATTTTATTAAGAAACTCCTCAAGACTATAAGATTCCCTTATTATCTTATACGTTTGCACGTCTGCACCGGATCCCAATTACCGGTTGTGCTTATCGTAACTGAGGGCACAACATTTGTAATAAGAGAAAAATAATTTTTGGGTTTATCGACATTTTCAAAAATATTGGTTTTCCCTTTTGAAGATTGAGGGCGTCAGTTATACATTAAACTTACCTAGTATTGAATTTTAAA
>NW_022639716.1:274015-281233 GCF_010583005.1 Odontomachus brunneus
AATATTGGTTTTCCCTTTTGAAGATTGAGGGCGTCAGTTATACATTAAACTTACCTGGTATTGAATTTTAATTCTTCCGTATATGCCTGTTGTCGCTTTCGAGGGGGGCTACCCACTAAAACCTTTGCCGGGTTCCTTGCGGCTATTGCGAGGGTGTCCTGGGAACCGCTTGCGCATTACTTCCGGGACACCCTCAGCCGCAGGGCGAGGAAAACCTAAACCCCGCCCCCTTTCCGGGCCAGGAGGGATAATTCCCTCCCGGCCCGCTGTTCCTATCCTTCATGATCGTACGTGGGCCCCCCATCCGGTCACACCTCACCTGTAGGGGCGCTATTGGCCGGGTCCGGTCCCGTCCGGATCCGGCCCGCCCCTACGCTCCCGACCGAGGTTGCTGGGGCGGAGGGGTCTAAGAGTTCCCCTCCGCCCCTCCCGGTCAGGGGCCTTCATTCTCTGGGATGGCGGTGGGCGGCCTGAGAATCCGCCCTTGCGAACCAGCCGCCCTGCCCCCCCTCCCGGAGGCGCCTGGTCTGATTTATTTTCACGGGGGGGGAGTCGCGCCTTGCGACGCCTCTCCCCCGCCCGACCAGGCACCTCCTATCTCCCCCGCGCCGAGCCCTCTGTTGATCAGGAGGACCCGGCGGCATTGTGGGGGGCAACAGCGCACCCGCAGGTATCCCGAGGGAAGGAACGCCAGCGGTGGCGTCCCCTCCCCGCCCACAGGTGCGCAGTTGCGCACTCTATTCCGCGCTGATGCGCGGGAAGGCGAGGCGCCGCCCCTCTTCTACGGCGGCGCCTCGCTCCGTCCCGAGGGGCGGCTTCGCCCCTCCTGACGCATTCCGCCTCCTCCTTCTGTGCAATCACTTCGTCACAGAAGGAGGTGACGGTGGACCAGCCCTCGTCTTCCCCAAGCATGGCCCTGATAAGGTCCGGGGGAGAGAGATCCGCCCCCACCACATCTATTAGGACTCGGCGCTCCACAGCCCAGGAGGGGCATTCTTCCAAGGTGTGTTGCGCCGAGTCCACCTCAGCACCGCAGTGGTGGCAGCGGGAGTCAGGCTCCCTGCCAATCCTGTGCAGGTACTCACCGAAGCATCCATGTCCGGTGAGTACCTGCGACGTCTGGAAGGGCCCTGTTTACCCATTCTTGTAGGCAGGGCCGGATGGCCTCAGCGAATCTCGTTCCGTCGCCCTTTCTAGGTGGATGCTCTACCTTAGGAGGAGGCGTTGACGGGCCTGCGCTTTCGCCGTTCCTATGGCCCTGGCCAGATGTTCGAGGTCTCCCCCGGCACGGAGCTCCTTAACACGCCGATAGGTCTCGGCGTGCATTTGTGCAAGGAGCCCCAGCTGCGGGAAACCGGCCAGGGTCGTGGCGGCCATATGCGACGTCGTCCTATAGGCCCGGGCGAGGCGAATGGTGACCCACCGCTGTGAGCGGTGTGCCAGCGCAGTCATACGCTGGCTGGTCGCCATCGCACTCGCCCAGATCGGGGCCCCGTACAGGGTCATGGACTGGACGTCGCCGGCATACAGCCGCCGTGCCTTCCTTTTTAGGCCGCCGAGGTTGGGCAGGAGCCCACCCAACATATTGGCCACCTTGCCCAACTTGGGGGCCAGAAGCTCGAAATACACTACCATGCGCCGGCATGGGGTGGCTATGGTCCCAGGCCCCTCCTTGTCGTCAACGAGCGATGGGCCGGACGTGGGCAAGGCTGCCGGGGTGTCGACGGCGGGCACCCCGGTAGACAGGACTACCGCCGAAAGGAGGGGGGTGACGAAAGAATTGGAATTGGGGGATACAACTGGAGGGGGGAAAAGAAGGAAGTTGGACAAGGATGGGGGGGATGTGGACAAGGATAGAAGAGAGATATGGTTGAGAGAGGAGCTCAAGGAATGGACTGGAAAAGCAGAAATGGAAACGGATAAGAAAGAGGTAGGGACATGGCCGGACCGGGAAAACTTAAAGGAAAATAGGACCTTCGTACTCGATCGGTTGGCGAATGTCCGACTTAGTGCAGAGCTGATCGAGGAGGTCACCGGGAAAAGCAAAAGAATGAGCAGAACGGAGAAGGACAACATCATGAGGGCTAGGAAAGAAATGGTAGCGTATTGCGAAGATATGGGAAAGGTGTTTAGGACAAGGACGGAGCAGCTGGAAAGGATAGTACAGGATTGGGAGGAACAGGAGGCGGAGGTTAGGGAAAGATATAGGAAATTCAAAAAGGAGATAAGGGATTTGAAAATAAAGAGGGATGGATTGATTAAGGAAAAGGAAAGCCTACAAGGTGGGATGGGGAATAAAAGGAAGGAGACGGTGGACCGGGCGGTGTCCCCCTTCCTGGAGGTAGGGCCCGACGTTCGCGATCGGGCGACGTCCCAGCTGAGGATGCGGCCCCCCTGGTTGGTGGCGGCGAGGTCGGAGCTGGCCGTGTGCACCGCTCCGGCTGCGCCTAGAGTGGCTGCGCCTCTCCTCCCGTCCGCGTGGCTCCCCCGGGAAACTGGGGATGGGTTGCGGCGGGCGGGAGGCATGCCAGGAGGAGGAGGGAAAGAGGCCCCAGAGGGGGCAGTGGGACGACGCGTGCTCCCGGGCATCCGGCTGTGCCAGTGGCGTTGCCGGCGATGCCGACGACTGCGGCGGTATCGGTCCGCCTTGAACCGGGGGGCCTCTCTTATGCGGAACCCCTCCGCAAGGCGAGGGCCGATATTGCCTTAGGCGCGGGTGGGGTCCGGCCCACCTTTGTCAGGAGGACCGCAAATGGCGGCCTCCTGTTCGGGCTGGCTGGGCCCGGAAAGGAGGGGGAAGCGGACGCCCTGGCTGCCAAGCTCAGGGCGTCGCTCCCGGGGGCCGTGATCACACGGCCCACAAGGATGGGGGAGGTCCGACTCGTCGGTTTTGACGAGTCGGTCCTCCCCGATGAGATAATGGAGGTCCTCGCCGTGCGAGGAGGATGTGGGCCGAGCGAAGTGCGCCTCGGCCTCATCCGATGGGGCTGGCGGGGCGAGGGGGCAGTCAGGGCGAGACTCCCCCTCGCCGCGGTTGCCACGGTGGCGGCTGAAAAGTGGGAGGCGCTGGGGTGGGCGGGAGCGCGGGTGGTGATGCTCGCTCCCCGCCCTCTCCAGTGTCACCGGTGCTGGCAGTTCGGCCACATCCGGGCGGCCTGCTCCGCGTCAATTGACTGGAGCGGGCTGTGCTACCGGTGTGGCCTGGCCGGGCAAACCGCGCGGGCCTTCACAGCTAGTGCGGCCTGCGCGGTGTGCCTCGAGGATAAGCGGGACTCGGGTCACCGCGTTGGTGGCCCCGAATGCCCAATGGGAGGGGGTGCTCCGGCCGGCGGGAGACCGCCGGGGCACCGAAGGGGCCGGCCTCCTAACGAGGCCGGACCAATGGGAGGCATGCCGGCGGACCCCGGGAAATCATCCCTGGGTCCGACTGGCGGAGAGGGCCCCGGTCTGCCCATGTAGACCGGGGCCACGGCGCCGGTCGAACATCGGGCCGACGTTGGGGGGGAACCGGGACCGGGGGCGGGTCGCCCCCTGGCGGGACCCTGCGGGGATCCTCGTCTTGGGGCAGCTCGTTCCTGGGGTGAGTACGCCCTGTCCCGATCCCCCCTCACTTTTACGGGTCGCTTTGGGGGGTGTGCGGGGGCGCACCCTCCTATCATAGCGGCCCGGGAGGGAGGCGGCGCGGTGTTGGGCCGCACCGCGCCGCTGATCAGGAGGAGCTGTGACCGGGGGTGATTTATTACCCCCGGTCCGGGAGGGATCCTCAAGATTGCGGAGGGGAGTCCGCGGAAGTAATACGCAAGTGGTCCCCGCGGGCCCCCTGATGACCGCTGAGGACAGACCCGCCAGGGGTTTTAGTGGGTAGGGCCCCCGTCGATCTTCTCGGCGAGGGAGGAGTCCCACATAACCCGCGGTCTCCCCCCGGAGACCGTGGGTATGCGGAAAAGCATTTCCCATGGCTTAAAAAAAAAAGGGCATCCCGCCAGCCCTTGGCCCCGGCCAGCACCATCGTGTCGTCTGCGTAGCAGACGACGCTGCAGCCGGGGGGAGGGCAAGGTGGAGAACTTGGTCGTACGCGATGTTCCATAATAAAGGTCCTAGTACAGACTCCTGAGGAACACCGCGGTAGACCGCCCTTCCGCACTGAAGTTCCGCTTTGTTGCGGAACTCCAGTCTTTTATCCCGGAAGTAGTTCCTAATAATCGTGACCAGGTGGGGGGGGGCCAAAATGGGCCAAGTCCGCCTCTACCTAGTCCCAAGGGAGGGAGTTGAAGGCGTTGGCGATGTCCAAGGACATCCCCCCCCCCTCACGACGGCCTCCGAGAGGGACCGGACGCGTAAGATCGTGTCCACGCTCGGCCGTCCTTCCCGGAAGCCGTATTGCTCCTTGTTGAGCGTTGGACTACTCCGGGATAGGTGCTGGACGAGGCGGGCGTGTATTATCCTTTCGAATAACTCGCCCGCCTCGTCCAGAAGGCATATCGGTCTATATGCGGAAGGGCTGTCCTCCGGCTTGCCCCCCTTTCTGAAGAGGACCAAATTGGTCCTCTTCCAGGGGCTGGGGAACACCCCGGTCCTCATACAGGAGGTGAAGAGCCGCATTACGCGACTCTTCATCTCCGCCTCCTTCATCGCCAAGGCCCACGCTGTGCCTGGGATGCCGTCAAGGTCCGGCGCTCTTTTTTTAGCGCCGAGTTTCCTGATGGCCCTGTCCAACTCTACCTCGGTGACCCCGACCGTCTTTTCCTCCCCGTTTGGGGGGAGGGGCTTCGTAGGGGGGAATATAAGCCATGGAAAGAGGGCCCCCACCACTTTATCGAGGAAGTCGGAGTCCAGGGACGCCGTTGGAGGGGGCGCCCAATTACGCAAGCGTCTCATCACTATGTGATAAAGGCGCCCCCATGGGTCCCTGTCCATGGTGGAAACCAGGTCGTCCCAGGTACGGGTCTTGTGTCCGTGTGGGTGGCGGACGTAAAGAATATCCCCAACGTATGGCCTGCGTGTCGTAAAAGGCGACTAAAAGGCCCTCATGGGTGGGTTGCTGCGCCCATGAGTACCAGGAGCCGGAGGGCCCCCCTCCTTCTCGCTTCAGAGAGGGAGGGGAGCCCAAAGGCGCCTATAGCAGGAGAGCGTACCGGATCCCTTATGCCAGTATGGTACCGGTCTCTCGGGTGGACAGCGGCGCCCGAGTGTATCAGAGGGAGGCGAGCGCGCCCGGCTGTCCTTAGGGCAGCCGGCGCGGGCGAACCGACCTTACCGCGGGGGCAGCCGGGTCCCTAATGCCAGTACGGCAACCGGCCTCCCGGGTGGGCAGCTGCGCCCGGGAGTAGTAAGATCCTCGGTGAATACTTCACCGGGGATCCACAGCGGGGGCAGGGCGGGCTCCTAAGGCTCCGTTGAGCCAAACCGCCCTAGGGGGCGGCCCGAAAAGCCGCCCGGGTTGGGGGGCCGCCGTCATGCCCCCCAATAGGAAATATGATGAATGATAGAAAGGCTAAGATCTCCGGCGGATCGGATACGTCGGGCCGGCACGGGGGGGCTATGGTCCCAGGCCCCCCCCCTGTCGTCAACAAACGATGGGCTGGACGAGGATGTGGCTGCCGGTGCGTCAACGGCGGGCGCGTCGGTGGTTCGAGCGATCGCCGAAGGGAAGGGGGAAATGGGGCGAACGGATAGAGAGAGAGGAATGGGAAGGGGAAAAAGAAGGAAACTGGAGAAGGAGGAAGAAAGAATTGGGCCAGGATCTGAGGAACACATGGAGGAAGACAAGGATAAAGAAGCTGAGGAGGTGGAAAAATGGCCTGATGGCGGGAATTGGGAAAGATGTAGGGATTTCGTCCTGCAGAGGATGGAGTGGATCAAAGAATGTGCTAGGATAGTGGATGAGGTGTGCGAAAGAAGTAAGAGGATGAGCCGCACAGAGAAAGACAAAATTGGCAACGGAAAGAACGACATGATATCGTATTGCGAGGATGTGGCAAAAGTATTGTGACCGATTCTCCGTTAGTTAGACGCGAGAATACGGCCAAAACTTCGTCTCCGCCGTTGCGGCGACGGCCGAGCTTGCCGGCAGCTCTCAAAAATTATCTCTCTCGGTAGAGCGGCGGGGTTCTTGTGTCGACGCGCGACCTTACTTCGCGCGACACGAGAGGAACAGGCGACAGAGGCGGAGGAATCACAAATGCACACGCGTATCGCTTAACATTACTCTATATTTAACAACAACAAAAAATAACAAAGAAAGATACTACAAAGATATGCGGGCTCCGAGTCGCGTCATCGTGAAATCAGTCGGCAGCCGGATCCGTCGTCGAGGATCCTGCTGTTACGCGGAGTTCCAAACGGCACTAGGCTCGCGGAATTCTCTCGATATACGTTAATTGTTGCGTAGGGCGCCAGCCGAGTACATCCCGGCCCTAATTGTCTCTCGCGAACCGCGTATATATCGACACTCTCGGAAACCCGCACTTTCTAACAACGATCTCGAATCATTACAAGATAAACGCTCTCAATCGCCGGACTGTGCGGTCGCGAACGCGGTGAAGCGGCAGCAGACAGCGCGGTAAGGGCGGCTAGTCCCTCGCGAGGTCAAACGGGTCGCCGCGGGCGGTGACGAACCCTTCCGGCCGCCGTCGTGAAGCGACGGCAACCATTCCGATTTTCCGCGTTCGGCTTAGCGACAAGGATGGGACAGCTCACCAAAAACTCCTGCTGGCTCGCCTCTCGTTCTCTACTGGATCGCTCGCTTTCTCTCTCTCGTTTGCTGCCGCACGACGGTCGCTCGCTCGCTCGTGAGATTTACTCGCGCACTCCTTGCTCGCTCGCCGCACAGTGCCGATTCTTCCTGCGAGCGCGAGGCTCCTTTACTTGCGGTATCAGCCGCCGATCGCCGCTAGGCCTTATTGGTCCTGCGGGAACGTACGGCTCTAGCGCGGGCGCCTTACAGGGCCCGCGCGACACCGCCGAATTCTCCGATTTACATCGACGGCATCCTGTCTCGGACGGCAGCTCCTTTTAGCGTGGGCGCTCAGGTGGCTGCCAAAAGCTTGAATATCCCAGGGCGTCCCCCGGGATCTGGCCTTTACGGTCAGCCCTTCCTGGCGCCCTGCTGCAATCTGGTCGGGGCCCCCTCGCTGATGATAGCGAGGGGTGGATCCTGCCCCGCGCGGCTTGTCGTCCTCTGCAGGTCCGTCGTCGCCTTTCTCCGAGCGGTGCACC
>NW_022639716.1:281243-281551 GCF_010583005.1 Odontomachus brunneus
TCTTTACGGTCAGCCCTTCTTGGCGCCCTGCTGCAATCTGGTCGGGGCCCCCTCGCTAGTGATAGCGAGGGGTGGATTCTGCCCCGCGCGGCTTGTCGTCCTCTGCAGATCCGCCGTCGCCGTTCTCCGAGCGGTGCACCTTGTCCACCTCGTCGCCGCCAATCACACATTTTAAACAACAAAAAAAAATAGCAAAAATTACAAGACGCGGTCTCGCACGTAAAAAGCGTGCGAGACCAATCTCCTCGCAGCCGCCCTTCCCGCGGGGGAAGGGGCGCGAGCACAGCTCTCCTCGTCTCCCCGCGGCT
>NW_022639716.1:281561-281705 GCF_010583005.1 Odontomachus brunneus
AAAATTACAAGACGCGGTCTCGCACGTAAAAAGCGTGCGAGACCCATCTCTTCGCAGCCGCCCTTCCCGCGGGGAAAGGGGCGCGAGCACAGCTCTCCTCGTCTCCCCGCGGCTATCGGTGACGGCGAAATCGCCACGTCACAG
>NW_022639716.1:281715-282742 GCF_010583005.1 Odontomachus brunneus
TTGCGAGGATGTGGCAAAAGTATTTAACATAAGGAACAAACATGGGGAGGAAATAACAAGAAAGAAGGACTCGGAAATAGATAGGTTATTGAGGGAAAAGTATGATCATTTGACAGATATGAAGAGGCTGCGGGAAATTAATGAAGGATGGGAAAGATTATATATGAATGAGGAGGAAAAGTTGAAGACAGAAAGAGAAAAATGGGAGGAAGAAAGGAAGGCCTGGCAGAGGGACAGGGATGGACTGGAGGATGAAGTGCTAGTATGGAGAGCGGGAGGGAGGAAGGAAAAGGAAGAGAAAAAGAAAAAGGGCCGGAACGCGTCTCCGGCCCACATGGAACGGGTGGATCGGGCCGTGTCTCCGTTCCCGGAGGCGCGGCCCGATATGAGGGACCGGGCGACGTCCCCCCTGCGGGGCCTGATTGTTGGACGGGAGAGGGGGGTACCGGCGGCAGGACTGGTGCCTGCCGCCGCGGGATCGATTGCGCCCTCCTTGCCTGCCGCGGCTCTTCCAATAAATCAAGGTTGGGCCGTGGCCGGCGGGAGGGGTACGAGGAGGAGGAGGAAGGGCCTCATGTGGAACGGCGGGGAGGCGTACGCTTCGGGGCGTCCGGTGGCGCCGAGGGCGGTGCCGGCGCCTCCGGCGACGGCGGCGGTGGTGATCCGCTTGGGGGAGGGGAGGGCCTCACGTATGCCGAGGCCCTCCGCCGAGTGCGCGAGCTCCCCTTGGGGGATATCGGGGTGAGGCCTGCCTTCGCGAGGAGGGCCACAAATGGCGGCCTCCTCCTGGGGCTGGCCGGCCCCGATAGGGATGGGAGGGACCGAGGAGCCGGCGTCCTGGCCGAAAGGATCCGGGCGTCGCTCCCCGGGGCCACTGTGGCAAGGCCGAGGAGGTGGGGGGTGGTCCGGCTCGTCGGTATTGACGAGTCGGTCCTCTCCGAGGAGATAACCGTCCTGCTAGGGGCCCGCGGTAATTGCGGGCCCGGCGAGGTACGGGTGGGCCCCATCCGGCGGGGCTGGGGGGGGG
>NW_022639716.1:282872-283412 GCF_010583005.1 Odontomachus brunneus
CCCTGGAGTCCGCCGTGATGGTGGCCAGGGAAGGGAGGGTGGCGCTGGGGTGGGCGGGTGCGCGGGTGGAAATGCTCGCAGCTGGCCCGCTCCAGTGCCACAAGTGCTGGAAACCCGGCCACATCCAGGCGGCCTGCTCCGCGTCAATCGACCGGAGCGGGCTATGCTACCGGTGTGGCCGGGCCGGGCACACCGCGCGGGCCTGCGCAGCTAGTGCGGCCTGCGCGGTGTGCCTCGAGGATGGCCGGGACTCGGGCCACTGGTTGGGTGGTCCCGAGTGCCCGATGGGGGGAGGTGCTCCGGCGGGCGGAAAGCCGCCGGGGCATTGCAGGGGCCGGCCGCCGAATGCGGCCGACTCCGGCCCCCCTCAGGGAGGTGTGCTGGCGGACCCTGGGAGTTCATCCCGGGATCTGACCGGTGGAGAGGGCCCCGGTCTAACCACCTAGACCGGGGCCACGGCGCCGGCCGAACATCAGGCCGGCGTCGAGGGGGATCGGTGCCGGGCGGAAACCTCCGCCCCCACCAGTCCCCCCTCTCCCC
>NW_022639716.1:283422-284013 GCF_010583005.1 Odontomachus brunneus
AAAGTGTGCTGGCAAATCCTGGGAGATCATCCAGGGATCTGGCCGGAGGAGAGGGCCCCGGTCTGACCACCTAGACCGGGGCCACGGCGCCGGCCGAACATCAGGCCGGCGTCGAGGGGGGCCGGTGCCGGGCGGAATCTTCCGCCCCCACCGGCCCCCCTTCTCCCATACGGGTCGCTTGGGGAGTGCGCGGGGACGCACCCTACAATCATAGCGGCCCGGGAGGGAGGCCGCGCGGTGTTGGGTCGCACCGCGCCGCTGCTCAGGAGGAGCGCGACCGGGGGTGATTTATTGGGGGAGGGGAGGGCCTCACGTATGCCGAGGCCCTCCGCCGAGTGCGCGAGCTCCCCTTGGGGGATATCGGGGTGAGGCCTGCCTTCGCGAGGAGGGCCGCAAATGGCGGCCTCCTCTTGGGGCTGGCCGGCCCCGATAGGGATGGGAGGGACCAAGGAGCCGGCGTCCTGGCCGAAAGGATCCGGGCGTCGCTCCCCGGGGCCACTGTGGCAAGGCCGAGGAGGTGGGGGGTGGTCCGGCTCGTCGGTATTGACGAGTCGGTCCTCTCCGAGGAGATAACCGTCCTGCTAGGGGCCC
>NW_022639716.1:284484-291726 GCF_010583005.1 Odontomachus brunneus
GGAGAGGGCCCCGGTCTGACCACCTAGACCGGGGCCACGGCGCCGGCCGAACATCAGGCCGGCGTCGAGGGGGGCCGGTGCCGGGCGGAATCTTCCGCCCCCACCGGCCCCCCTTCTCCCATACGGGTCGCTTGGGGAGTGCGCGGGGACGCACCCTACAATCATAGCGGCCCGGGAGGGAGGCCGCGCGGTGTTGGGTCGCACCGCGCCGCTGCTCAGGAGGAGCGCGACCGGGGGTGATTTATTGGGGGAGGGGAGGGCCTCACGTATGCCGAGGCCCTCCGCCGAGTGCGCGAGCTCCCCTTGGGGGATATCGGGGTGAGGCCTGCCTTCGCGAGGAGGGCCGCAAATGGCGGCCTCCTCTTGGGGCTGGCCGGCCCCGATAGGGATGGGAGGGACCAAGGAGCCGGCGTCCTGGCCGAAAGGATCCGGGCGTCGCTCCCCGGGGCCACTGTGGCAAGGCCGAGGAGGTGGGGGGTGGTCCGGCTCGTCGGTATTGACGAGTCGGTCCTCTCCGAGGAGATAACCGTCCTGCTAGGGGCCCCCGGTCCGGGAGGGGTCCTTAGGACCGCGGAGGAGGGTCCGTGGAAATTATACGCAACTGGTCCCCGCGGACCCCCTGATGACCGCTGAGGACGGATCCGTCAGGGGTTTTAGTGGGTAGAGCCCCCGTCGAACTCTCTCGGCGGGGGAGGAGCCCCACATAACCCGCGGTCTCCCCCCGGAGACCGTGGGTATGCGTAAAGCATTTCCCCTGGCTTAAAAAAAAAAAAAAAAAAAGGTACGGGTCTTGGCCGTAAAGATGGCCGCTTCAAGGGCGACCCGCTTTTTGCGGTACGCCCCCTCAGCGGCCATCCTTCCTTCACTATTTCTTCCCCGCCGGTCCATTTCTCTTCTGGCTCGGCCGGCGGAGCGCTGAAGTTCGGCGATCTCCGCCGACCACCAGTACACGGACCGGCGGGGATGCGGCCGGGATCGGGGCATGGCGGCATCACAGGCCACCGTCATCATGCCCACGATTCCTGCCACCTTAGCCTTAATGGCGGCCCGGGTCCGCCCATGTAGCCGCCGTTAGGGCGGCTGCTAACCTGTCGCGGTCGAGTTTACAGAGGGCCCATTTTGGTGGTTGGGCACCCTTCTGGCCGCGTCTCAGGAGCACCTCCTCGGGGGTTGCGACCAATCGGACCACAATATATCTGTTGTCCGAAAGGTTTTCACCCCTGGTCACCACCCGCTAATGCTGAATTAGTCGGGCCGCCTGGGGAGATGCTAGAGTGACGTCGATCACTGATCTCCCCCGCGGCCAGATGAAGGTGCTCCTCCGGCCCCTGTTGATTACACAGAGGCCGTGAGACGCGACCCATTCTTCCATTACCTCGCCCCTTCGACACCCGACCGAGGACCCCCACAACGCCGACTTGGCATTGAAGTTCCCGTCCACCAGGACCGGCCTTTGGGGACGCCTCGACATGAGGTCCCCCAGCCGGTCCAGAAGGCGCTCAAAGTGGGCGAGGTCTCACGAGAATGGAGCGTAAATCCCGACCACATCTAGGGCCCCCCACTCGACCGCGACGTAGCCTCCCCCGCTCTCCACAAGGGAGATTGGAGGAGAGGCTTCCCCTTCCTGATGGTAGATCGCCACCGAGCACTTACCACTCCGCCCCGCAACGTCACCCATTATGGCTGAGTGACTCCCGGAAACGGAGTAAGGCTCGGAGGCGATCCCCAATTCACAACCGTGCTCGCGGAGGGACTGCATGAACAGATCTTGAGCCCCGTGAGCGCGGTTGAGATTCGCCTGGAGGAGGCGGGTAGCCATTATGGCTTAGCTCCGCAATCCTCCAGGTCCTCCCCTATCTTTTTCGCGTGAAAGGGGCCCTCGACTGGGTTTTCCCTCTCCCGCGATGCAATCCTTTTACTGGCCCCGGCCCCCGGCGGTACCCTTTGCTCCTTTGGGGCAGGGTCCTCCGGAGAGACCGGAGTCTCAGCTACTGGAGCCTTCCCCTCTAGTAAGAGGGAGGCTCCTTTTCCTTCCCTAAAGGTGGGGTGGGAGGGATGTTGGAGGCTTTGCGCCTCCTCCTCGCACTCTTTCCCCCCTTGCCCCGCCTAGCCATTTGACAAGCGGGGCCTCCCACTTTATGGCCACAGGGCCGCCCGGCGTCGCGGCACACCGGACATGTCGCCGGTGCGTCGCACGCCGCGGCCCTGTGGCCGGCCGATCCGCAGTGGTAGCATAGACCACTGCGGTCAGCCTTACTCCTGCAGGAGGCCTTGACGTGGCCCCACTCCAGACATTTGAAGCACTGGAGGGGACGGCTGCTCAGGGCCTCCACGCGGACGGAGGACCACCCAACGCGTATGCGTCTTTCGTCCGCAATCTTTTTCGCGATCGCAAGGGGACACCGTAACCAGAGCGTCCCCATGCGGTCGGGTCCAGAGCGGATCTCCCCGGCCTTAATTTCTCCGGGCCCGCAGACACCGGCGACCGCCACCGCGGAGATTACGTCCTCCACGGTGGCTGCGTCGTCCAGGTCCCGGATCCGAATGTCGGCCCTCTTCGTGGGACGCGCTATCCGCACGTCCCTTTTGTCGGCGAAGAGAGCCGACATTCTGTTAACCAGGGCGTCCGCTCTGGCGTGTCCTTCGGGATCGGGGATCTTGAGGACCAGCGCTCCAGTGACAGCCCTTCTGGTCCTGAGATCCCCGATCCCTAATTCTTCCAAGTTTATTTGGCTCCTCGCCCGCCGCATCACGTCGGCGTAGCCGCCAGCAGGGCAGCTCACCGTAACCGCGGCGGCGCGAGGAGCCTTGGGGAGGGCGGGTTTATTCCCGCCCCCCGCGCCTCGGGAGTTCTTCCGGTCCTTGTTGCCCCCTTGGTCGCGGCGCCTTGCTTCGGTCGCGGCTTTTGGGGGGCAGGTTTGGAGGTCAGTTAGGACCTCCTTCCTCCCTGCTTCTTCCTCCTCCCCACCATCCGGGTCCAGGATTCTCACCCGGCCATGGGAGGAGGGGAGTGATCGTGGGCCCCCGAGGACTGCGATGTCGCAGCCTTGTTCCGAGGGGGGCCTGCTTCCTCCACAGGAGCAGCAGGGGGCGACCGTCTCCTTATGAGACTGCTGACCGCCCCCGCCGCTCCGCCTTTTTCTCTTCCTTCTTCTTCTTCTTCCCCGACTTCCTTCCCCTTCCATTATCGGGGGCGGAGGTCGCCGGGGATCGAGGCAGGTGCTGGGAGGCCGGAAAGACGCCGCACGTTTCACCCCCCGCAGCCGCCCCACTCCTCCCTTTTTGGGAGGCTTTTTGTGGTCTCGCGGGCTGCCCCCCGGCCAGTTCGAAGAGCTCGGCCCGCAGGACCTCAACAATGCGAGGAACTAGGGCCGTTACCAAGGCCTCTAGTTCCCCGCTGGTCGTTCCTGACGTTGCGCAGGCTCGTCCTCTATCCGGGCGAGTCCTCCGCTCGTCACTCGACCTCGTCTGCGGGGGAGTCCCCCCGTTGGCCGTCATCACCGCCGCAGCCTTATTTTTCCGGCGCTTAGAGGGCCGGTTGGCTCCTTCGCCGACCCCGTCGCGCGCCTGTGGGGGAGGGGCGCTTCCCGGGGGGGGGAGTGTTCCCCCCGCAACGTCGCGCGCCACCTCCTTCTAGCACCTTCTCCCAATCTGCGCCTCCTCGGGAGTCGGGAGTATGGGCTCAACGGGCCCGGCAACCCATCCTGTCGTCCTCTCCTCGTCGCTAGAAGTGGAGGGGAGGCGCCGGGCTACCCTCTTCTTTTTGGTACCAACGGGAGAGGGCGGTAAGTCCTTCTCCACGTGTCCCGTCCTCTTCCTTTTTTGTTCTGCGGAGGAGTCCCTACTGTTGGGATCCCCCCGCAGCCACGTCTTAGAGCTATTGCTCTCAGCCCCGTCCACCTCCATGGCGGGTCCTCTCCAGCTCTCTCGTGAGGTGGTCGACTTTTATGCGGAGCAGCGCGCCCTCCGCCCTAAGGCGCTCCTCCGCGTCTGCCGCCACTTCCCACCTCGCAGCCTCGCCCGTGCCAGATTCGTCGGCATTGCTGGTCCTTTGTACTAGGGCGAGGCTGCACGCGGCCATCCTGGCCGCCGCGCTCCAGAGGGTCCCCCTGTAGGCCCCATTTAGGTTTCGGGACTTCTCCGCGACCTTTTTAATCTCGTCCGTGGCTCTTAGCGCCATGGACGAGACCTCGGCTGTCTGTTGCGACCGAAGGCCGTGGAGTATCCCAATCTCTCTCTCCACTTGGAGGGCCTTCTGGGACGAAGGCCTGACGGAAGGATCCGCTATTTCTGCCGCCAGTGCCTCGTCCCCCTCCTCCTTCTCCAGTCTGTCGCTCTGGACGACCAGCGCGCTGAACCCATTTCTGGATCGAGCACCCGACCGCCCACCCGCGATTCTGTCTGAACGCCGGCGCGCCGGAGACGTGGACGGCGACCTGGTTCGGCTGCCCTCAATATCCCCGCCGCCCCGGCCCTCCGCCGACGTGGAGGCTAAGGCCTCGCCGGGCTCTCCGCCTACAGGGGAGGCAGCCGTACGCCCACGAGATGCGGATTTCGTTCGCCGTTCCACCAAGTCGAGGGGCCGCGCGAAGGAGGAGGAGGCCTCGACGGGCACCCCATCCCCCCCCTCTCGCCCCCGCTTGCCGACATAATGTCGGCTTCTGTTTGAGGGCGGCTGGTAATTGGCACGCCCTCCTCCCTGTCCTCTCGCGAATCTGCAGCTGCAGATTCACGTGGGGCCACAGCCGAACCTGTGAGCCCCGAGGCCACCGGTGACCTGGTGGTCTCTCCCTCTACTACATCGATGGGTGTAATATTCATGAGTAGTTTATCCCGCCAGCCCTGACGGCTCGGACCTCCGGCGTATCTCCCATCCCCCCAGTAGGTATTATAGGCCGGTTCTAACTCAGGTCCTCCGAGGGGGGGTGAGGGGCGGGGGGTACCGCGGGCGAGGGGGGTATGACGTCACGGGGGGTATGACGTCACCGTGGGAGGGGGGTATCAGCAGTCGGTAATTGGAGGAGGGCATGTTACCGGCGGTCGGTAATTTTTACCGATATTATATAACATTTAATTACATAATTTTTACCAACATATAATTACAGATAATACCAACGATCGTTAATTTATTACCGATATTATATACCAACATTTAATTTTTTACCAACATATATATTCTTTACATAATTTTTACTATCATCTTTACATAATATTGATGATCGGTAATTACCGATATAATTTTTTTATCTGCTTCCGATAGATCATTTTACCGATCTGCGGCGGTTTTCGCGGCGGTTTCCGCGGCGGTTTCCGCGGTGGATTTTGCGGCGGTTTTCGCGGCCGGTTTTTGCGCCGCCCCGCGCCGCCAGCGCATTTCGCAGCGTGATTTTTTAGTCACAGCTGCAAACTCTAATATTCTGCAAACGTATGCATTCGACAATTAGCTCACCTAATTTTCATCTAAGCATTTTTGTGCTGACACATTGATTTGCAGTCGACAGTTAGATGTGCAGAAAATGTGAAACATGATATTATTATTATTATTACAAATGAACACGTGCGACAGTAAGATTCGCAGAAAATGTGAAACAAGATATCTGAGTTCGATAAATCATTTTACCGATCTGCGGCGGTTTTCGCGGCGGTTTTGTTCGTGACGTTTTTCGCGGCGGATTTTGCGGCGGTTTCCGCGGCGGATTTTGCGGCGGTTTTCGCGGCCGGTTTTTGCGCCATCCGCGCCGTCCGCGCCGCCCCGCGCATTTCGCGTCACTAGAATGTGATACATGATATTCTTATTACTAATGAGCACGTACCCTGTGTCCCCGCGACAAGATTTTGCAAACGTATGCATTCGACAATTAGATGCGCAAGAACTAGAATGTGACACATGCTATGCGAAAAAAAATTTCTCTAATGTATGCGTACCTATGTAGATACTTTGATGGAAAATAAAAAGAGAAACATTAATACATTAAAAAAATGTTTATTTATAAAGGTTTACAACTCTCTCCGGGTGCTGAGACCACCAATTAAATATTTTCATTTTACCCGATCTGCGGGCGTTTTTTCGCGGCATAATTTTATTAAAATAACTGATTAAATAAGTGTTTTTTTCCACAAAATTTTTAGTAACGTTTGTAAACAATGATTTCGCGTGCATTGATGATGCTTGCTCTATTGAGCAGACATTCCTCAATGCACTCACGGCATTCAATCGCCTTTCCGACATTTGTCACAATTTGTTCATTGCAACGTACACAAAATAACGATATGTGTAATGTATACGTGCTTCGATGATGAATGGTATGTTTTGTGTGTATTAATTCATAATTGTTTGGCTGTTCGATATTAAAACAATTTTCACACATTTTTCTCCTTCTGAATCGTCCGTTTTGGATGTATACATTTTGTTGTGTCAGATTTTTTAAGCAGAAACACCAATTTAATGCAATATACACTCCCTCTGTTAAGTAATCCTGCGGCCGCACTCCATCAATCGGACCGTAATATTCGTCCCAATTTTTATTTAACTGGTCAGGTGTCGCTTTCATCTTCTAAATTTTACAGTATAATATATTAAAAAATAATATTAATAAATAAAAAAATAAATATAAATTTATTTCTGGATTACTTACTCTTTCTGTATGTCTTTGTAAAATCAAAGAAATATAACTATATACCACAAAGGTACAATACGTCTCGACACACGAGATGTCTGCTCAAGACTGAGAGTTGATCGTTGGAACGACCAGCCAAGAAGAAAAAAATCCCACACATGTGCATTTTGCAACTGTGCATCCATGAAATCAGAGCTCACTTAATGAAAAAGATACATCCAGCACAATGCAGCTATGCTATCCTCAGACATCATGCCGCTTTGCGCTAACGATTCGTGAAACTACAGCGATGATAAAAGTTGAACAATTCTCTGGCACCGAGACCACCAATTGAATATCTTTGTTACATTTTGTAAAAAAACAGCTACAAAAACGGTAACGTAAAAGGTAAAGAACGGTAAACAAACGGTAACGTAAACGGTAAAAAACGGTATGAAACGGTGATGAAACGGTAAAATAACGGGAATGAACGGTAAAGAAACGGTAACGTAAACGGTAAAAAACGGTATGAAACGGTAAAAAAAAACTGTAATGTAAACGGTAAAGAAACGGTAACGTAAACGGTAAAGAAACAGTAAAGAACGGTAAAGAAACGGTAACGTAAACGGTAAAAAACGGTAAAAAA
>NW_022639716.1:292119-297840 GCF_010583005.1 Odontomachus brunneus
AAGAAGCGCTATAAAAGAATAAAAATTATATGTATAATATACAAAAAACAGTTAATTGAAGGAAAGTAAAAATGAATGAAAGACAAAACCTACCTTGCATTAGCAGTCTCTGCATGGTCCTTGTAACGAGGCGTTCCCGCCTCGTTCCTAGCTTAAGTAAACCTATAGTCATATCCTAATCAAGTATTCTAGTCTGTTTCGTTTCATTGTTCTCGACCGTTGTCGAAATTTAAAATATATTTATGTTACGTTCTCCCGCTGTACTTAATTTCGCTGCCCGACACCCGTTAGACTACTAGCACGCCGGGAGCCCGGTAGTCCTCCCGGCCGCCGCTACGCGGCGCGAACGCGAGGTTGAGGCAGCAACTCGCAGTTAAATTTCCGCGGCCGCCGCTATAAAAGGGGGGCTCGCGGAACCATCGACACGAGTTCACCGCCGGTCTCCTAGGAGACCAGCACGGGAGCGTGACACCGCGAACTCAGCCTCTCAAGGCACACCAGTTCCAGATGACGACGTGCCGGGTTTCGGCCGCCGATCGAACACAGCGGAGAGCGTGTCGGGCTTCGACCGTGACTCCCCAACATTGTTCCAGACGACGACGTGCCGGGTTTCGGCCGCCGATCGAACACAGCGGAGAGCGTGTCGGGCTTCGACCGTGACTCCCCAACATTGTTCCAGACGACGACGTGCCGGGTTTCGGCCGCCGATCGAACACAGCGGAGAGCGTGTCGGGCTTCGACCGTGACTCCCCAACATTGTTCCAGACGACGACGTGCCGGGTTTCGGCCGCCGATCGAACACAGCGGAGAGCGTGTCGGGCTTCGACCGTGACTCCCCAACATTGTTCCAGACGACGACGTGCCGGGTTTCGGCCGCCGATCGAACACAGCGGAGAGCGTGTCGGGCTTCGACCGTGACTCCCCAACATTGTTCCAGACGACGACGTGCCGGGTTTCGGCCGCCGATCGAACACAGCGGAGAGCGTGTCGGGCTTCGACCGTGACTCCCCAACATTGTTCCAGACGACGACGTGCCGGGTTTCGGCCGCCGATCGAACACAGCGGAGAGCGTGTCGGGCTTCGACCGTGACTCCCCAACATTGTTCCAGACGACGACGTGCCGGGTTTCGGCCGCCGATCGAACTCAGCGGAGAGCGTGTCGGGCTGCGACCGTGACTCCCCAACCTTGTTCCAGACGACGACGGCCCAGAGCCCGGATCGCGGCTTGCCGCCACCGCGACCACCCGCCATTCCGAGTTGCACCGGCAACACCGTTCGCACACGCCTCGGCGCAGTATGCACGTCACTCACTGTACACTAAGTTAATAAACTCTCGTTGTAAGTTAACAAAACCGAGCGCATTACTGC
This sequence comes from Odontomachus brunneus, assembly GCF_010583005.1. NCBI lineage: Eukaryota > Metazoa > Arthropoda > Insecta > Hymenoptera > Formicidae > Odontomachus > Odontomachus brunneus. Next base: position 293,488 of record NW_022639716.1, read on the forward strand.
CATCTCTCAATCCTATTACGATCCTGGACGCCGGCGAGCTTACCCAAGCAAGAAAACGAGGCGAGATAAAGAGCCCGTTACATCCTTTTGGATAGGAATGTTATAATTCATTCGTTTGACGTTTCCTGCAGCACCGTTAGTATACATCTTCTTAACAGTCTAACTTGTCTGTTCGATCCTTGTGTCACAGAACAAAATGATGCACTGGTCATGTAAGAGCCGTTTTTTCTAATATAGACAATACCCCACTATCGCATACCTTTGTTCTTACAATGATGCAAAATACGCAACATTGCAGTTTCTCCCTCCTATTCTTCATCTATGACGCAGAACGAGAAGCTGAAATAACAATATGTAACAAAAACGCTATATGTGACAATTATTATTATTACTAATGAGCTCATACACTGCGCTGTGCTGTGCAACAAGATTTTGCAAACGTATGCATGTTATACATCAAGGACAATATATTATATAATAAAGCGGTAAAAACGGTAATATAGAACGGTAAAGAAACGGTAAAGAACGGTAAAAAACGGTAAAAACGGTAACGAAACGGTATGAAACGGTAAAACGGTAACGTAAACGGTAAAACGGTAAAGAAACGGTAACGTAAACGGTAAAAAAATGGTAAAAACGGTAAAGAATGGTAAGAAACGGTAATGAAACGGTAAAAAACGGTAAAGAAACGGTAAAGAACGGTAAAGAAACGGTAATGAAACGGTAATGTGCTGATACATCAATGTGAGGATGCGGTTGACTGCATGTGCGACATATGATATTACTATTACGTTAGGCTGATTTTGCACATTTGCCACCCTCTCCTAACGAGACATATTTGTTACAAAGAGATAGCGATGGACCATATAAAAGTCACCCAGGAGTCACCAGCAAACAGTCCATGTCCACATCAACAAGAGAGAAAAATACAATGAAAATGTTGTACAATACGAAATTTCGTAGACCCGTATATGGAGAGGAGGAGGAGGTTTTTTTACAACAAAGCCCCCCACGTAAGTTTTTAATAGATTGTATAATAATCCAGGTTTTCAAATTTTTAAATAATAATTAATCCAATTTTAGATATCGAAGAATGGGAGGAGGAGATGGAGGAGGAGATGGAGGAGGAGGTGGAGATGGAAGCTAATGAGAGGGAGGAGGAGGATAATGGTAAGAGAGCACAAATAATTTCACATAAAAATTTTTAATTTTCTATATATAAAACAATTAAAATTAATCTTCAAATTTGATTTCAGAACATATAGAAGTAATCGATCTTAGCAGCGAAGAGGAGGAGGAGATGGAGGAGGAGGATGAAAATGCGGAGGAGGATAATGGTAAGAAAGCACAAATAATTTCACATAAATTTTTTTAATTTTTTCTGTATATAAAAGCGTAAAATTAATTTTATATTTGATTTCAGAACATATAGAAGTAATCGATCTTAGCAGTGAAGAGGAGGAAGTAGAAATAGACGTTGAAATCATTAATTTATATTGACATATTTATTATTATTATTATTATATTATATTATTATATATATTACATTCTATATTACATTATATATTATTATATTAAATAAATAAAATTATTTTACATATCAAAGGTTACACAATTCTTTCTGGCGCTGATACCACCACCAATTAAATATTTTCAATACATTTTGTAACGCGCAGTGTTTTGAATGATTATTACACCGTAAAATGTTGGTTTCATCCAGTTTGTCCAATGACGCCATATCCTCGTAATCCGCATCCAGAGTCTCAACGATCACCTTTTCTCTCACATCAGCATCGAGGAGATTCGTCAGCCACTTTCGCTTCTCGTATCCCTTGACGTAGACGAGTTTGGATTCTTCGCTGGTTTCGCTGATCACAGCGTCCGTGATCAAACGTTTCGCTTTGTTATACGGGACGATTCCATCCTTCCAATGCAGACCATGATGATTAGCCGTCAACCATGCTGCTTTCGACTTGTCAGCTCTCGTGAGAAGATGCCACGGCATAGGACTCGCAAAGACATAATGGGAGAGAACAGTTCCATTTCCAAGTATTGCTATCTCTTTTACGTGAAATCTCATTCCAACCGTAAATCCTTGCAGGTCCACAAATGTAGGCATGTTCATTTTTTATGTTATTTTGCGCACAATGTTGGTCAGAGGACTGTATTCCACAATGCGGTCGTGCAGAATGAGGCAGTAAGCTGTGGTATCCATCGGTATATTCTCCTTGCAGTCGAATTCAATTCTCACATCGACAGTGGCGCTCTTGATGGATTCGTTTTGTCGCGAACAATCAATGACCACACACGGACAATGAGTAAGAAATTGTATGGGATCAAACAACACATTGCCGTTGTCACATCCGTAATATGATTTGCGGAAACGTGCATACATATCGTACAGAACGGCGTATCTCTGTTTATCGAAATCCATATTCATATCGTCGTACGGATAAAATTCCGAGTTGAGATAGAGTTTCACGTTAGTCAGCTTACAGTGGTCGAATATGGCAACATTGCCAGTGAGAGAATTCTTTCGACCAGTCTGCAGAGCAAAGATGACGTAACGCGGCTTTTCCAGCTGAGTCGCCGTCTTGACAGCCCACGAATGCTTGGTCGTGCTCTGTAGAAGTGGAAATTCGTACAAATCCCACGAGCGAAAACTCATGCTAAAATATCTACCGCTTTCCAGAACTTGTAGCATAGACAGTCTGTTTACATCTTTCAGCATAACGTGAGGCATTCGCCATTGTATTTTGTACAAATCAATCTTTGGGTCAGAGTTTGCATGTCCCACCACGCAATTGTAGTCGTTGCGTGAACGTATCAAGATCAATTCGTGACGAGCGTTGATTACGATCCGTTTGTAGTCCTCACAAAAGCCTAGCAATGTATTGAGCGGGACACAATAATTAAAGTATTCCGCAAACATGTTTCTCGAGAGATCCCAACTAGCGTTTTTCAACAATAAATTTTTGTCACGAGTCAGCGATACATAGTTTTTGAGCGTGCTCGTTACTCCGACGTTTCTGCAGCGGTCAACCTCCACACCATTGAGTTCGTACCGGATTTCATCGAACAGAAAGGCCGCACAATTATTTGTCAACATCTCAACTGCATGGTTATCGCCTTCTATCCTCGTTTGCACAAACTTGCCCTCGATGTAGAGAAAACTCTCACATGGCAACGTGTACAAATCCTGCTGTTGTATCGGTATTCGTATCTCGTCACTGTGTCCAAAAGATGTATTGGCGTATGGATTGTACGTGTGAGTCTCGATCTTGACGATGCGATCGTCAAAGATCGGCTCACCGCCAATGTTCAAAATGTCGACCATCTTCACGTATTTTTTCGCACGATGAATCCCAAAGATCTTAAAAATGCAATGTTGGCTGCGCTAAGTTTCTTATTTTTCTTGTTTATAATTGTCCTCTTGATGGGAAAAATGTCGCTCACGTATTTAGTCTGACTCGCTTCGTTCAAGACGAGCATCTCAGGTGTCCTATTGCCGCCGCACATGCAACCTGACGATTATCTCTTCTCCGCGGAAATCAAGCAATCGACCGTTTTGATCCACAACACGTATCGTCAAATCCGATACGCTCCGTGAAATGATCGGAAGATAAATGATCTGTGCTGGCGTTTCCGATATTTTATATCTTGGTGGTACATTAAGCGAAAACTCGTGTATGGTGTGCACACATTTGTCGTTGCTGTACGCACCGGTGGTCACATTACATTCTATGCGAATAATATTCACATCCGTAATGTTGATTGTCACGTTCGATTCGTGCCATTGTCGCGGCTGTAGAATGCGATCTGAAGAAAATCCCAGTAGCGATGCAATGGTATTTGGTTTGTTAAAGTTGATCCGGTGAACACACTTGATCTCACACTTCATTGTATTCTCATTGGCGCGAATAACTATGAGATCATCATCATCATCATCATCATTGGTAGTGATCGGTTTAATGGTTTCCAACATTGTACGTTTCAGGTACCAGTATATGGCATACAATTCGTACGATCCCTCAAGGATTATAATTTCCTTGTCGTCCTCATCAAAGTAAAATTTATTATTCGACGCATTTACATTCGGTATCGTGTTATAGGTTCCAAAGGCTGCCAAACCGAGTTCGTAATCGCCATCGCTCAGATCTATGGCTGGAAAGTAGCTTCCCGCGAGAGTGCTACTCTTGCTGGTGAGTGTAAATGTCAGCGACATCTTCGTCAGAGACCAAAACGATTACTGGACACTGATCGCAGAACGTTGGGCCTTAAATCGGCTGTTAACTGTCTGCAGGAAACGTAGACACAGTTGTCCGCAAATGCTCTGATCGTAACGTTGATAGG
>NW_022639716.1:297987-299715 GCF_010583005.1 Odontomachus brunneus
AATTTATTATTCGACGCATTTGTTATAGGTATCGTGTTATAGGTTTCAAAGGCTGCCAAACCGAGTTCGTAATCGCCATCGCTCAGATCTATGGCTGGAAAGTAGCTTCCCGCGAGAGTGCTACTCTTGCTGGTGAGTGTAAATGTCAGCGACATCTTCGTCAGAGACCAAAACGATTACTGGACACTGATCGCAGAACGTTGGGCCTTAAATCGGCTGTTAACTGTCTGCAGGAAACGTAGACACAGTTGTCCGCAAATGCTCTGATCGTAACGTTGATAGGGCGTACGATTGTACTCAATTGTATTATTATCGAGATATCGCACCAATTCGCTGGGTGGTCTATCGAAACCAAAACTATCGAAATATATCACGCAATCGCCTCTTTTCGCGTACGCTACCCAATGAGTACCGGGTCCCTCGACGTCATCCAAATTTACGATTCCACTCTCGTTTACGCGCGGCGATGTAGGCAGTACGTCGCGCATGAAAACGCCTCTGAAGAACGGAATACGCATACGTTTCGCCAATTGTTCCAATTGTACATTGGTGGTGACACCCGTAGGCATTTTTATTATTTTTTCGACGTTTTTTTTTTTCCTCTCATGACACCTTTTCCTCGTTTGTATGGTGCGAGATAAATTCCACGACCTTCCATGCTGCGATTATGACGTTGCATCTCCTGCAGCTGACGCTGCGCAGCCTTGGTATCGTTTACAGCCTTTGTGATCCCCGCCGCTCCACCAACTAGCGATCCAAGCGCTCCCAGCAGCGGGAGAATAGGTAGAATTCCACCCCGCTTTGCTATTGGAAGTATCCGATTTCGTAATATTTCCTTCTTCGACGCGCTTCGCTTCTTTTTCATGCCCATTCCGATTTTTGCCTTAGCCTTCATAGCTGCCCAAACGGCTGTAGCGGCAGCTCTCTCACCGAGAGTGGAATCTCTCGCGACTATACGTTCTCGCGCCTTGTCAGCGAGTACGTTATCTGCCACGTGACGTTCGACAAGATCGTTGCTTCGAGAATATGCGATATCGTGCTCGCGACACGCCGCATCCAGCGGATTGATACCCCGATCACCTCTGGCCAATCGTGTCCGCAAGCGTGTACCCGGCCCGCAAAACTGGTAGCCGGGGATATGCAGTTCGATAGGAAGCGCGTTAATGGCACGATTTAATAAGCTGTTGCCAATTTTTACTGTTTTCGACGACGCTGACATTCAGCACAGTCTCTAATCAACGGCGCTGGACCGTCGATGTGCGTTTGCTGCCACGGACGATTATAATGTTCCAGGCACCGACGATACTGTCGAACCTGTGGGTCGGCCCTTATATGTTCCGGGATTCTGTCCCACAAAACGTCAATGTGCTTCGAAAACTCGCGCAATAGAACAATCTTCGGTATATATTTCAACTGTTCGGAGGTTAGGTCTCGAATATCATGAGTATCCAACAGTAGGAGAAACATTTTGGAGACTGAACGGATTCGATTCGGCGCCTCCCTATAAATAGTTGCCGCGTGCCAATGAAAAGCATTTTTGAAGCGACATGCGGTTCATACGACAGCGGACACCGATACACGTGAAAAATTTCGATGAAAGAATGCGAGTAGCGTCCGAAAATATCATACGTAAGCACGGCCACTTGTTACCGATTACCATACGCGGTATCGTATGTGGTCCCTCGAATTGTGGTAAGACGAATGTGTTGGTGAGCCTGCTGGAGAGCC
>NW_022639716.1:299744-302924 GCF_010583005.1 Odontomachus brunneus
CTCTAATCAACGGCGCTGGACCGTCGATGTGCGTTTGCTGCCACGGACGATTATAATGTTCCAGGCACCGACGATATTGTTGAACCTCCGGGTCGGCCCTTATATGTTCCGGGATTCTCTCCCACAAAACGTCAATGTGCTTCGAAAACTCGCGCAATATAACAATCTTCGGTATATATTTCAACTGTTCGGAGGTTAGGTCTCGAATATCATGAGTATCCAACAGTAGGAGAAACATTTTGGAGACTGAACGGATTCGATTCGGCGCCTCCCTATAAATAGTTGCCGCGTGCCAATGAAAAGCATTTTTGAAGCGACATGCGGTTCATACGACAGCGGACACCGATACACGTGAAAAATTTCGATGAAAGAATGCGAGTAGCGTCCGAAAATATCATACGTAAGCACGGCCACTTGTTACCGATTACCATACGCGGTATCGTATGTGGTCCCTCGAATTGTGGTAAGACGAATGTGTTGGTGAGCCTGCTGGAGAGCCCACACGGTCTGCGTTTCGAGAATCTGTACGTGTACTCGAAATCACTGCAACAGCCGAAATATCGCTTCTTGGAGAATTTGTTTGCGTCGATAGACGAAATTGGCTTTTTTACATTTTCCAATAACATCGATGTCCTTCCGCCAAACGAAGCGCTGCCAAATTCCATTTTTGTTTTCGATGACGTGGCGTGTGACAAACAAGATACAATAAGAGAATACTTTGCTATGGGTCGTCACTCGAACGTCGACTGTTTCTACCTCTGTCAGACGTATGCAAAGATACCTAAGCATCTTATACGGGATAATGCGAATCTGCTGATTCTCTTCAAGCAGGATGGTACCAATCTGAAACACGTGTACAAAGATCACGTGAACACTGATATGACATACGAAGATTTTTGTGCGCTGTGTCGCGAATGTTGGCAGCAAAAATATGGCTTCGTAGTGATAGACAAGGACAGTTCTATGACCAATGGACGATATCGACGAGGATTTAACGATTTTGCAATACCGTAACGTCACCATTTGTCGTTTGTGCGTTAACGAGGAAACGTCGTAATGGTGACGTCATATTACACAGAGATTAGCGACTCAGAGATTAAAGATGGCGAAAGGATGGCGAAGGAAATTGCGAAAACGAGCGAATCGATCCGTAAGAAATATCGTGCTTTGAAAACCGGTAAGATAGAGGAAGATACTGCGTTGGAAAGACACTTTCGACCTGTTATCGAGCCTCTGAGACAGATTGTGGAACATACAACTCATGTGAAACCTGACGCATCCACCATACTGGGAAATGATGCGTTATCGATCGATGAGAAGAAACCAAAGCGCAGAGCCAAACGCTTACTTGTCGCCTCTACACCGATCTACCAGAAGCGGAGAAAATCAAACGCCGCGACGGATTCTCCTACGATAATCTCCACAGACAACTTGCATCATACACAATTGCGCGAAATGCCTCCGCCACGCGCTACTCTGACCACCAATAGTGAAGATGTTTTCGAGACCACTGGTGATTCACTCGTAACATCGATTAGACGTGAGCTGCAAACGTCCGAGGGGCAGGAAACTTTGCGCACTCATTTTGGTCCACTGGGGCAAAAATACATGGGAGCAGTCTTAAGCAGCGACAAACATACCACCATAGACTACGTATATGGTGTGTATTTCAGCAGTGATGGAACAAAACTCGGCGATAAAAGTTTCGACATGGATATCGACAATAATATAATCATTGGTGGTGTACGCTGGAACATCTGGTCTATACGAGCTGATTTTCAAGAGAATTCCCGACGATGCCGTCTATACGGAGGCTGATAAACAAAAATACAAAAGTATATTACTGGCGACGAATGCTCACAGACGCAATCACAATGCGCTACAACCCATATTGAGTAACAGGGGATACAAATACAAAAACATAATTGCACCCCTAATGATTGGTACATCGACCAACATGGCGGGCAGAGGTTTAGCCACACAGCGTACTATGATATTGAATGATAATGCGATCGACTATGTTCACTGGGACGATCCCAACGAGCTGGTGAATCATCTGCGATTGCTGGAAGCCTCTCGACAAGCTGGCAATAACGCTCACGGTAATGAAATTTTATCCATTATCGAGGAACTTCGCGAGGCGGGCCTTGTTATAAATTGAATCGCACATCGATGATGCGCGTTGTTTGCATCGAAATGTCGATCAATAAATTTGGTGTTTCGCTCCAAAAGAAAGGACCGCCGACGATGGACTATTACACGTGAAGAGGAGTACTCAGAAATTACGTATGCGATAACACTTTGTGCATGGTCGCCTCCAACTTTGATGCGAGGTCGCGCAAGATACGACGCGTAGCGCAACCGGAAGCCGACAGTGACGCCGTCAATAGACTCTACGTGGAAAGAGGTCTCGCTGCATTGAGAGAGCAACAGCAAGAATTTAAAAAGAAACATGAGGAATTTGAAAAAAACCTGATCAGACTTCATACTGAAACACGTGCCATATGGGAGAAAGTGTTTGCAACGCGTTGAATAAATGGAATTTAAAACGATGAGCTAGCAGTTTCGTCATTCGTGATCAAACATGCGGAAAACTGGTGGAGACGGCAAACAACACAGCCCCGAAAAGCAACGGTTGGTGGAGGAGTTGCATGCTCCTGCGAGAAGACATTTTCCTCGTAGACGCGTCATTGTACGTGGATACGATGATGTGTGGCAGGCCGATGTAGTGGAAATGCGTCCGTATTCGCGGCTCAACAGTGGCTACCACTACATACTTACCGTTATCGATGTGCTGAGCAAGCATGCTTGGGTCATGCCGCTAAAGACTAAGAGCGGAAAGGAGGTGGTCGAGGCGTTCGGCAAGATAATTCGAGACAGCGGAAGATGTCCAACAAATTTGCAAACAGACCGAGGGAAGGAATTTTACAATACCGATGTGCAGAGACTCAGGAAGAAACACAACAACAATCACTATTCGACGTATTCAGTTATGAAGGCTTCCGTCGTGGAACGATTCAATCGTACGCTGAAGAATGACATGTGGAAAATGTTTACATTACAAGGAACGTACAGATGGATCGACTCGCTACCACATCTCGTGTTGCAGTACAACGAGCGCAAGCACCGGACCATCGGAATGCGTCCTGTCGATGTGACCCCTACGATCGCTAAAAAACT
>NW_022639716.1:302934-303314 GCF_010583005.1 Odontomachus brunneus
GGATCGACTCGCTACCACATCTCGTGTTGCAGTACAACGAGCGCAAGCACCGGACCATCGGAATGCGTCCTGTCGATGTGACTACGATCGCTAAAAAACTCCTCGATACGGTCTACAGCAACGTAAAGATTGCAGCTCCAGCGAGATTCAAAGTGGACCATCCGGTGCGCGTGAGCATGTTCAAGACAATCTTTGCTAAAGGCTACACGCCCAATTGGACTACTGAGGTGTTTACGATCGTCAAGGTGCAGGCGACCAATCCTGTGACTTATCTGCTCGAAGATTCTCGCGGACAGCCTATAGTCGGAGGTTTCTACGAATACGAACTGGCATCGTGTTGCCAATCCAAACGTGTACTTGGTGGAAAAAGTGTTGTGCAG
>NW_022639716.1:303797-306518 GCF_010583005.1 Odontomachus brunneus
GTATCACCCGTCAACGAACTGTAAAACGATTCTCGCGGCGGTAAACATGTGTCCTGCAACTTGTCCACGCAATCCACGTATTCGTATGGAAAGACACCCTTTCGGGTTAATAAATTAAATTCTTCGACGGAAATTCCGACCGTACAATTTTCAACTTGTCTTTAGTGAGAAAGGATGCCAATTTGTCGAGACTACTGCTGAGAAATTTGCACGAATCGATGAAACGCAATTTTACAATATTTTTGTATTTATCTGCCGTATCTTGAACATTCTTTGTAAACGAAATGTATTTTTCTTTTGTTATCGGTAGCACATCGATTGAACCTTCAAATGCATTTGCTATTTCCTTGATGATAAAATGTGAATCGTAGCCGGATAAATTATGGAAAACGATTGGAATGTAATATGAATTTTTGTAATTTAAATTGCAATTTGAATGTGCTGGACCTCGGTAGCGGCCGGTGAAGTGACAATGATCGCGTACGCGCGTATCGTCTGCTGTGAATGGTTTCTCACACACGTGACATTGCGTCGCGTTATGAAATGTAGCCCACTGTTCTTTCGACAAAGTTTCCATGGGGACATTGGATGATAATATTACTTTTACGCGGTGTGCTATTTCTTCGAGTTGCCCGACGAACCATGAGATGCAGTCACTATCACGACGACTTTGAAATTCAGATAATGAATCGTCGTACGAGCAACGTATATAAAATGCTATACTAAATACCCTGTGATGTTGGTATGTGTACAATTTGCGATCCTCTCCATCTCTTGCCGTCTTCTCCAGTGTGCACTCTAGGTCGGTGTATATCACAAAGGGAACTCGCTCCTTCCTGTTGTGATTGCTAAAATTCAGCCATTTATTGTCTTCGTTGGGTAGAATGATGGCACAGTTGTTAATTTTTTGACAGTCTACCGCGTGACTCTCCAGCCTCTTGTTGGAATGGAAGTAGTGCAGACACCTACAAACATTGCAATTTTTATCGCCTTATTGCATACTTCTGATACAATTAAATGTACTTACCGATCGCAAATGTATTTCTTATGAGCTTTCTTGCTCAACTGCGAGCTCACGAGCCTGGATAAATCCTTGATCCAAGCGAAGTGTCCCGTGTTGTGGTTTCGAGGATCCGAAATGTGCAGCAAATTGACATGCTTTTCCCTCTTTTTGTCGCTGAGACGTATTGGAACAATAGCTTCGTTCTTTTCTTCCATGATGCCGTATACATTGATGGATATATCATTTAATAGTTCAAATCTTGTAATTTGATTAATTTTCATGGGGAACTCAATGCCTTGAAGATTGAGCACGTTCGTGTAATGGGGATACAATGATGCACGATCTGCATATCTTTCGGCTGGATACAGAGCCGCAACTATTGCCCACGCGAAACATGCATTGTCCGGAGATTTGACATTGATCACAGCCCGCTTCAGTTGTATCACACGCGGTAACTCAAAGTGACATCCCGCGTGCAACGGATTGTATTTGTTCACATTGATTGTAAGATTGAGTATTCGCGATAATGCCCACCCGCTATCGCGTTCTTGGAATTCCTCCAACGATGCTAATGTGGGCTCGACGATGCGTCGCTCGTACCAATCTTCTATGTTGGATGTGGAAAAGAGTTCACAATTTTTCGTAGCGATGCTCTTTACCGCACGTTTTTCACCCGCGACGAACTCACCGTTAAACACAGTGTTCACTTTCACGTTTACGTGTCTCTCCATTGCATCCCGTATGTGCTCGAGCACCATATTCTTTGCATCCTCGAGAAATTGACGAGGTTCGATGTGGTTCGCGTTGATGACAATTCCGGTTAATATGCGGTTATCGAACGCGGTATCGACCTCGCGCCAAACGAGTCCTGCATCTCTCGTACTGTGTCCTGCACCCGCGTGAACGAAACGTGTGCGCAACGTATTTTTTAACCCCTCGAGTTGCGCGATTCGAGCAATCAATGACTGTCTAATACCGATCGATAATCGCGGTCGTTTAGCCCGACTATGTTCTTCCAACAACTCGAGGCACTCGTCACACTTTTGCACCCACGCATCGTATTCGTCTCGCGAACTCAGTTGAGCCGACTGCTCCCGCAATTCTCGCTCGATTTGCGCAAAATCTTCCATTTCTTTTACAAAGTACAAAAACGCACTTTCACAAATTGATTGTTCTTTAGGATGTTCTTAGGTGCATAAAGGACACAAATTGCATGGAAGTATTTGAAACAGTCGTCCTTTGCAATCTGAGCAAAATCTCCCGTCTATCGCATCATATATTTCAATTAGATGCTTCCGAACTGCATACATGTGTGTAAATAAATCAGTCACTCGCAACATACATGAAGTGCATAATACTAAACTACCTCCTGTAGAATAGTAAAAATATATACAACACATTTTTGTACGTCCATTTAGTGTATTGATTTCTGAATTATGAATTAATTTGTCAGTTCTTTCCATAAATTGGTCATTACAATCACTATGGTAATCACTGTCACCTGCGAGTATATTTTCTTCATCGGATGACTCTTCGTCGAGTATTCTTTCAAAATTGTTGTCCACTTCCATCACTTCGTCGTTGTTGCCATTTATCGGTTGCACATCCATATCATTCATTTCTTCATCGCCTAATATTTCTTCGACTGGAAAATTATCCGTCTAAACTTATATATCATCAGTATATCTTCATCTCTCTCTAACAAAAATGTGTCTCGT
>NW_022639716.1:306528-306642 GCF_010583005.1 Odontomachus brunneus
TGTTCTTTTCTCCCATGATACCGTATACATTGATGGATATATCATTTAATAGTTCAAATCTTGTAATTTGATTAATTTTCATGGGGAACTCAATGCCTTGAAGATTGAGCACGT
>NW_022639716.1:306935-307448 GCF_010583005.1 Odontomachus brunneus
CATCTCTCTCTAACAAAAATGTGTCTCGTTCTTCTATGACCTTCGTAATAGTATCTTGTTTCACATTTTCTGCGAATCTTACTATCGCACGTGTTCATTTGTAATAATAATAATAATATCATGTTTTACATTTTCTGCACATCTAACTGTCGACTGCAAATCAATGTGTCAGCACAAAAATGCTTAGATGAAAATTAGGTGAGCTAATTGTCGAATGCATACGTTTGCAGAATATTAGAGTTTGCAGCTGTGACTAAAAAATCACGCTGCGAAAAAATGCGCTGGCGGCGCGGGGCGGCGCGGGCGAGGCAAGCGACGCGGGCGGTGCAAAAACCGGCCGCGAAAACCGCCGCAAAACCCGCCGCGGAAACCGCCGCAAAATCCGCCGCAAAAAACCGCCGCAAAATCCACCGCGGAAAACGCCGCGAACAAAACCGCCGCGAAAACCGCCGCAGATCGGTAAAATGATCTATCGAAATCCATATCATTCATTTCTTCATCGCCTAATATTTC
>NW_022639716.1:307458-307563 GCF_010583005.1 Odontomachus brunneus
ACGCGGGCGGCGCGGGCGGCGCAAAAACCGGCCGCGAAAACCGCCGCGGAAACCGCCGCGAAAACCGCCGCAGATCGGTAAAATGATCTATCGGAAGCAGATAAA
>NW_022639716.1:307573-310272 GCF_010583005.1 Odontomachus brunneus
CCCCCCCCCCCCCCCCCCCTCGGAGGATCTGAGTTAGAATCGGCCTATAATACCTACTCTCCCCTCCCCCAAATTGGGGAGGGAGGATGCCCGGCGTACTTGCCGGGAGAGGTCCTATGCCACTGGTCCCCGGGAATTCTGCAGAGGGACACTGGACTTCAGCCCTCTACTCACGCCCCAGTCCACAAGGGACTAAACCGCTTTCAGGGGTCCCGCACCTCTGACCGTGCGGGCACCGTCAGGGCCGCCGCCACGCGGGGGGCCCCACGAACGGACTACAGCAAAAGGGTGTTGCGACCCACCCATGCCGCGTACCGCCGTGGGCGCCAGCTTATGCTCCGTTCGGAGGCACGACTTTACCATGTCGCAATTGCCGCCTGTGGGGATCAGCTCACCGGCACCGGCCGCCCTTAATGGATGGACCGGGCCCGCTCATTTCTCCCTTAGTACTCCCGTGCGCAGCTGCCCGCACGAGAGAAGATCGCCGGCATGAGATGCCGGCGCCAGTCCCAGGGTGTCCGACCCAGACCTCGAAATACGTTCGAGCGGCCCGGACACCCCTCCACCCCCGCGTACAGTGAGGCGCGCCTCCGGTGTGCAAACACGGGCGTGGGTTCCTTCCCCCCGTCCGTCCGTCGGCCGTCGCCGACGTCGGACGGTTCGAGGGCATCCCGCTCTCTCTTGGCTGCCGGAGAACCAGCGTGCAATGCCTTGAGATACGGGATCATCTCCTCTCCCGGGGCGATCTGTCGTCCCGGAGCGGAGGCCCCCCAACCCAAAAATCCCCCCCCTCCCCCCACCGAAGGCTGGTAGTGGAGCGAGCTCCACCTAACGGCCCTAGCCGGCCGGGCGATTGGGGCCAGGGCCGCCAACCCCTACCGACAATTGGGCCCATCGGCCCTGTGTGAGTTGCCGGGCTCCCCTACAGTGGAGGGTCTTACGACCCCTCTAGCAACCGCGGGGCTGCAGCCCACCGCGGTCCGGTTTTCTGTGAGGGTTTTCCTTCCCCGTTGCCGCCGTTCGCCAGCGATCCTCAGGTAGGGGCCTCCCTTCCGGCCGAAGCCGAAAGGTACCGCCGCCGAGCCTTCATCAGATCGCCGGTATCCCTCCACCACGATAAGATGGCGGCATGGAGGGGGAGAGACACCATACTTGCCTCTGAGTGTACACTTCAGGGGATGCTGAATACCAACAATTCCCTAGCTTTCGTAGTTCAAACTTTTCTCCTAAACAACTGCATATAGCTGCAAATGCTTTTACAGTGTAAAAGTACAGATGTTAATGAATGGCTATGCACTCATTCTAATATAAAAAACAAAAAAAAATTTATATTTATCTGACATATACCATATTTTTGCTTCGTATGAAAAATTCTTCGTATGCAGATAAAAAATAAAAGTGCATAAGCATGTAGGAAACATTACAGAATATTATGAGGCTTTCAGAAAACGATTTCAAAGTTTATGTTAAACAAAAAGTTTGAACTACGAATTGGTTGCACATGTGCTAACGTATATATAATCATATGATAAGTAGAATGGCATCGTAGTTCGAGTATTTTCCGATAGTGGCACTCGTATCGCTGCATAATTCTGTCCTTCTTTCTCTCTTGGCGAACAAGGATAGAATAATTGTTACGCTCTATATACACGCACCGGCGTTAATGCCGTCCGTATATCCGTGTGACTCGCACACGATGACGCGTCACTCACACACTGCTGCTTGTTGATGAACCACGAACAGCACGGAGTGGCGGAGGCGGCTAGCGGTAAGCGATCGTCGGACGCTTGGAGAGGGAATAGTGGTAGGAGTTGCGGCGATCTTCCATCCTCTATCGCGTAAAAGCGAGAGAGATAGCATTATAAGACATCGTGGACAGAAATGCCGTCCTAAAATATGTGTGACACACACTAAGAAAACGCTTGACTCATACTATCTTGTCTATACGTGAGCAATACGCAGTGCCCGACGACTGTTTCACTCGCTCGAACATCCATACATTTTTTTCTTGTTAGCAAGGAAATTACAGTAATGTAAAAGGAGATGTTGGGGACGGGTTTTCAGGAGGCTTCGACAAGTACTTTTTAATAGCTGCTCTTGAAAAAAAAATATTAGATTTATTTTGATATAGAATACTAAATCAATATAGAATAGATCAACAATACAACGCTTGTAAAGATTGTCCAAGTAACGTATTTTTAATTTTGCATAAACACGCGAGATATAATTATTTCATATTTTATGCGTTCAACCCTTATAGAAATATCATACTAAGGATCATTGATTAATTACTTATTTTCAATATTAAAAGTACAGTATTTAGTAATATTCTGTGACTCAAATACAGCTTTTAGTATTCAAGTATTTCAATATTTAATGTTACAAATCCTACCTTATGATTGATTTTAATACTTAAATATTGATATGTAATACTTCGTCCAGTAATAAAATACTTACGCAGAACATTGTCAATATTTAAATACTAAGATATAATACTTTGCTAAGTGATGAAATACTTACGTAAAGTACTGTTAAGATTTAAAGTACTAACCCAGACAGCATACGATATTAGTAAGTTATTAGATAAATATTTCTAAATATTTATTTTGAATTACTTTTTTTAAATATTATATAAGTTTTATATATATACACACACACACATATATATATATATATATATATATATATATATATATATA
>NW_022639716.1:310282-310591 GCF_010583005.1 Odontomachus brunneus
TGCAAAATGCGCTGGCGGCGCGGGGCGGCGCGGGGCGGCGCGGGCGGCGCGGACGGCGCGGGTGACGCGGGCGGCGCGGGCGGCGCAAAAACCGGCCGCGAAAACCGCCGCGGAAACCGCCGCGAAAACCGCCGCAGATCGGTAAAATGATCTATCGGAAGCAGATAAATAAATTATATCGGTAATTACCGATCATCAATATTATGTAAAGATGGTAGTAAAAATTATGTAAAGAATATATATGTTGGTAAAAAATTAAATGTTGGTATATAATATCGGTAATAAATTAACGATCGTTGGTATTATCGG
>NW_022639716.1:311362-313452 GCF_010583005.1 Odontomachus brunneus
GTGGGTTCCTTCCCCCCGTCCGTCCGTCGGCCGTCGCCGACGTCGGACGGTTCGAGGGCATCCCGCTCTCTCTTGGCTGCCGGAGAACCAGCGTGCAATGCCTTGAGATACGGGATCATCTCCTCTCCCGGGGCGATCTGTCGTCCCGGAGCGGAGGCCCCCCAACCCAAAAATCCCCCCCCTCCCCCCACCGAAGGCTGGTAGTGGAGCGAGCTCCACCTAACGGCCCTAGCCGGCCGGGCGATTGGGGCCAGGGCCGCCAACCCCTACCGACAATTGGGCCCATCGGCCCTGTGTGAGTTGCCGGGCTCCCCTACAGTGGAGGGTCTTACGACCCCTCTAGCAACCGCGGGGCTGCAGCCCACCGCGGTCCGGTTTTCTGTGAGGGTTTTCCTTCCCCGTTGCCGCCGTTCGCCAGCGATCCTCAGGTAGGGGCCTCCCTTCCGGCCGAAGCCGAAAGGTACCGCCGCCGAGCCTTCATCAGATCGCCGGTATCCCTCCACCACGATAAGATGGCGGCATGGAGGGGGAGAGACACCATACTTGCCTCTGAGTGTACACTTCAGGGGATGCTGAATACCAACAATTCCCTAGCTTTCGTAGTTCAAACTTTTCTCCTAAACAACTGCATATAGCTGCAAATGCTTTTACAGTGTAAAAGTACAGATGTTAATGAATGGCTATGCACTCATTCTAATATAAAAAACAAAAAAAAATTTATATTTATCTGACATATACCATATTTTTGCTTCGTATGAAAAATTCTTCGTATGCAGATAAAAAATAAAAGTGCATAAGCATGTAGGAAACATTACAGAATATTATGAGGCTTTCAGAAAACGATTTCAAAGTTTATGTTAAACAAAAAGTTTGAACTACGAATTGGTTGCACATGTGCTAACGTATATATAATCATATGATAAGTAGAATGGCATCGTAGTTCGAGTATTTTCCGATAGTGGCACTCGTATCGCTGCATAATTCTGTCCTTCTTTCTCTCTTGGCGAACAAGGATAGAATAATTGTTACGCTCTATATACACGCACCGGCGTTAATGCCGTCCGTATATCCGTGTGACTCGCACACGATGACGCGTCACTCACACACTGCTGCTTGTTGATGAACCACGAACAGCACGGAGTGGCGGAGGCGGCTAGCGGTAAGCGATCGTCGGACGCTTGGAGAGGGAATAGTGGTAGGAGTTGCGGCGATCTTCCATCCTCTATCGCGTAAAAGCGAGAGAGATAGCATTATAAGACATCGTGGACAGAAATGCCGTCCTAAAATATGTGTGACACACACTAAGAAAACGCTTGACTCATACTATCTTGTCTATACGTGAGCAATACGCAGTGCCCGACGACTGTTTCACTCGCTCGAACATCCATACATTTTTTTCTTGTTAGCAAGGAAATTACAGTAATGTAAAAGGAGATGTTGGGGACGGGTTTTCAGGAGGCTTCGACAAGTACTTTTTAATAGCTGCTCTTGAAAAAAAAATATTAGATTTATTTTGATATAGAATACTAAATCAATATAGAATAGATCAACAATACAACGCTTGTAAAGATTGTCCAAGTAACGTATTTTTAATTTTGCATAAACACGCGAGATATAATTATTTCATATTTTATGCGTTCAACCCTTATAGAAATATCATACTAAGGATCATTGATTAATTACTTATTTTCAATATTAAAAGTACAGTATTTAGTAATATTCTGTGACTCAAATACAGCTTTTAGTATTCAAGTATTTCAATATTTAATGTTACAAATCCTACCTTATGATTGATTTTAATACTTAAATATTGATATGTAATACTTCGTCCAGTAATAAAATACTTACGCAGAACATTGTCAATATTTAAATACTAAGATATAATACTTTGCTAAGTGATGAAATACTTACGTAAAGTACTGTTAAGATTTAAAGTACTAACCCAGACAGCATACGATATTAGTAAGTTATTAGATAAATATTTCTAAATATTTATTTTGAATTACTTTTTTTAAATATTATATAAGTTTTATATATATACACACACACACATATATATATATATATATATATATATATATATATATATA
>NW_022639716.1:316709-317453 GCF_010583005.1 Odontomachus brunneus
TCAAGTATTTCAATATTTAATGTTACAAATCCTACCTTATGATTGATTTTAATACTTAAATATTGATATGTAATACTTCGTCCAGTAATAAAATACTTACGCAGAACATTGTCAATATTTAAATACTAAGATATAATACTTTGCTAAGTGATGAAATACTTACGTAAAGTACTGTTAAGATTTAAAGTACTAACCCAGACAGCATACGATATTAGTAAGTTATTAGATAAATATTTCTAAATATTTATTTTGAATTACTTTTTTTAAATATTATATAAGTTTTATATATATACACACACACACATATATATATATATATATATATATATATATATATATATATATATATATACATAAAGAGAGAGCAAAATTATGAAAAGCTATATTCAAAATATTATTAAAATATAGAAATATTTAAATATCTAAATTTTACATAATATTTACTGTAAACAAAAAATTAATATTTTGTAAATATTTCTATAAATATTGCACATGAAAAAAATAAATATAATTATTTATAATTATTAAATTAATAAAGAAATAAGAAAATCGAAATTTAAATTAGTAATGTACATTAGAAAAAAATTCTTTAAATGAAAGAAATATATTTTGTTACATATAATTTCTTAACTTAAAAAAATATTTGTTAAATTTTAGAAAATATATAATAAATATAAAGAAATATTTTTTTAAATTTGTAAAATAAGCTGTAAAATTATGAATTTATAAATAAAAAAAGTGATT
>NW_022639716.1:317463-319805 GCF_010583005.1 Odontomachus brunneus
AAATTAGTAATGTACATTAAAAAAAATTCCTTAAATTAAAGAAATATATTTTGTTACATATAATTTCTTAACTTAAAAAAATTTGTTAAATTTTAAAAAATATGTAATAAATATATATAAAATATAAAAAAATATTTTTTTAAATTTGTAAAATAAGCTGTAAAATTATGAATTTATAAATAAAAAAAGTGATTTCTTCAATTTAAAATATCTATATATATAAGAATAAACAAATGATTTCTTTACAAAAAGAAAATTAGTGTTATTAAATGTAAAAACTGTTTAAATAAAGATTTGCTTGTTTTAAAAGTAAGTAAAATACAAGTAAACCATTTTATAAATCTGAATAAATTATTTTGTAATACTAAAAATATTTTTTTATGTTTCAAAATAAAATTTTTTTTATTATCAGAAAAAAATTTATTTAAATTTACAAAATAATTTATTTTACTTACTTTTAAAACATGTAAATATTTTATAAATAGACTTTCTATTAGGTGTACAACTTTGCTTCCGCCGTTTTTTTTTCAAAATTCGAGGCTTTATTGTAAAAAAACTGGTTATACATTTATCATTCAAAGTATTGTTCATCGCTGGCCACTACTTTGTAACAAACGTACTCCGCATGCCGGTTGTTGTCGGTGCCAAGGAATTATTCGCTCGCCGGAGTCTGGATTCATGAAATAAGGCGACGCGGATTGTAATAAATAAAAAATAACAAAAAGATTTATTGAGCCTTCGTACAGAGTAGTCGCGTTTTAATGTACAGTCCTCCTGGGAGACGGCGCCAGTTACCGGGTCGCGGTTTCGGTGTGCCGCGACAGTTAAGACGGTAGGCGGAGCATATAGCGCGAAGGCTAGGCTCGCTTCGGATATTCGGCAGGCGGTCGCGTGTCGCGATTCGGCGGTCGCGATTCGTGCGCGCCTCGCGTGGTCGATCGCGGGGACCGCGCGGTGTCGGCGGTATCGAATCCGTGTCCCAGCACGGCACGCTGTTTTCGCGTTCGAGGTGGAAATGCACTCGCTTGCACGCCTGTTTCGCAGGTGACGAGATGGGGAGTGAGTAGTCGATGTATCGGCGTATTCACTCACGATCTCGCCCGTCGAGAGACTACAGAAGAACAAGGCTCGAGAAAGCTTGACAGAGCGCAGCTAATGTACTGGCTTCCGTCCTTGTTCGAGGCGTTGACGGGATGCAAGCAAGAGTCGATAAAGATCGACAGAGCGCAGCTAACGTACTGGCTTCGATCCTTGCTCGCGAGGATGTGAACCTATATAGGCTTAGAAGACAGATACGAGTCGGTCGTAGGTCTTGCTCTCCGCTGTGTAGCATCGAGTTCGGTTGACGGTCCGAATCGGTCTGGTCCTGATTAATTCGGCGTCGCGGATTATATATTCGGCGCCGCTTTGTCTCCGCTTGCGGTTCACGTGATTTTCGCGTGCCTGCGGCGCGCACTCTTGATCGCTTCTTTCGTGTGCTCGCTGTTATGTTATCGCGTGTTCTTCGCTCGCTTTGTTTACGCGGTGTTTTGATTCGGTCTTGCGGCGTTTGACGCAACGTGCCGGTGCACGGCCCGACTGGTGGTCGGTCTGACCGGTATTAATGATGATGCAGGTGTGCATCGTCACAAATTTCTCCAATCTTTCGGGCAGCGTACGAATCCTGCGTCGAAAAGCTGGTCATCTTTTGAGGCGATGCACGAATCGATCCAATTTTTTATTTCTTCATAAGACTGGAAGTGCTGGTCAGCCAGGCCGTGTGCCATTCATCGAAACAAGTAATAGTCAGAGGGAGCAACATCTCGAGAATACGGCGGGTGGAGTAGGACTTCCCATTTCAACGTTTCCAAGTATGTCTTGACGACTTTCGCAACATGGGGTCGAGCATTGTCATGTTACAAAATCACTTTATCGTGTCTCTCGTTGTATTGCGGCCGTTTGTCTTTCAATGCTCGGCTCAAACGCACCAATTGCATTCGACACCGATCGCCTGTGATTGTTTCAGTCGGTTTTAACAGCTCATAATACACTACACCGAGCTGATCCCACCGAGTGGCATTCAGTTGGACACAGTACAATTAGACACGTTGCAAATGGACACGGTGCAAATGGACATGGCACTTGACACACGGTTCAATTGGACACGGTGCGTTTGGACACGAAACTTTTGGGCACCGTTGTTTTTGGACACGAAAGAAAATGCACGACGTTCAGTTACACATCGTTCATTTGGACACCGTTCAGTTGGACACAGTTCAAGTGCCCACTGTTAACTTGGACACAGAAGGATGCACACTGTTCACTTGGACACCGTTCATTTGGACACCGTTCACTTGGACACC
>NW_022639716.1:319815-319928 GCF_010583005.1 Odontomachus brunneus
TTAGAGATAATTGATATGATAGATTTTCTAACCTAACACGCCCTCAACTTTGTTTATTAATATCTCGCTTCGCAGTAGAGAGCGACGATTTTGTCAGAAGAAAAAGTTGTTTG
>NW_022639716.1:319938-330527 GCF_010583005.1 Odontomachus brunneus
CAAGTGAACGGTGTCCAAATGATCGGTGTCCAAATGAACGGTGTCCAATTGAACGGTGTCCAAGTGAACAGTGTCCAAATGAACGGTGTCCAAGTGAACAGTGTCCAAATGAACGGTGTCCAAGTGAACAGTGCGCACCCTTCTGTGTCCAAGTGAACAGACAAGCAATTCCACGGTGTCCAAGTGAACGGTGTACAAATGAACAGCACGCATCGTTCTGTGTCCAAGTGAACAGTGGGCAACTGAACGGTGTCCAAGTGAACGGTGTCCAAGTGAACGGTGTCCAAATGAACGGTGTCCAAGTGAACGATGTCCAAGTGAACAGTGAGCATCGTTCTGTGTCCAAGTGAACTGTGGGCACTTGAACGGTGTCCAACTGAACTGTGTCCAAGTAAACGGTGTCCAACTGAATGGTGTCCAAATGAACGGTGTGTAACTGAACGACGTGCATTTTCTTTCGTGTCCAAACGCACCGTGTCCAATTGAACTATGTGTCAAATGCCGTGTCCATTTGCAACGTGTCCATTTGCAACGTGTCCAATTGTACTGTGTCCAAGTGCACCGCTCCCGATCCCACCAAATACAGAGCATGACCTTGCAGCCGTGAATATTCGGTTTGGCCGTCGACATGGAAGCATGGCCGGGAATTCTCCATGATTTTCTGCGCTTGGGGTTATCGTAATGAACTCAGTTTTCATCCACAGTCACAATGCGATGCAGAAATCCTTTCCGTCTTTACCTTTCAAGCAGCTGTTCACAAGCAAACAAACGCCGTTCAACATCTCTCGGCTTCAATTCATACGGCACCCAATTTCCTTGCTTCTGAATCATTCCCATGGCTTTGAAATGGCTTGTTGAGTCACTTCCAATGTTCGTGCCAATTCTTCTTGATTTTGACACGAGTCTTGATCAAGTAATGCCTCCAATTCTGCATTTTTGAAAACCTTCTCTCTTCCACCGCTATGCCGGTCTTCGGCGTCAAAATCACCGTTCTTGAAGCGTTGAAACCACTCACGACTGGATTCTGCAACTTCTTTTCTCCTCTCCTTCTTAAAACATGCCCCCTCTCACCTCATTCCCCAACCTAAACCTTAGTACCCTCCTCCATCTTTCCATCTCTTTTTCAGATACTTCGCAATCCCATCCCCTTTCACCATCTTATACCACTTATTGCTCCTCGACTTTTTTATCTCCCCCCCTCTCTCTCTCTCCCTTTCTCTCTCCCTCTCTCTCTCCATCCCTCCCCTCTTCCTGCTCCCTCCTACCTCTCCCTCCTCCCTCTTCCTCTCTCTCTCTCCCTCTCCATCTCTCTCTCTATCTTCTAGCTTCTCATAACCCTCTCCCTCCATTTCTCCTAACCTCCATCCTCTTTCTTCCATAAACCGTCTCCTTTCCTCTTCCCAACTCCCTATAATCTTTCCTTTTCTCCACCTCTCCTTCATCTCTTCCCAACATCTCCTTGCAATTATCCCTCCTCCGCCTTCCTCTAATCTCCTCTCAAAGCCCCATGCCCTCTTCCCTGCCCTCCCTCTCAATTTCTCTCTTCCAATCTCCTCTTTCAGCATGTCCCCTGGCGTCTTCCTCTCTACCCCCATCGTCCACCTTATAAACCTCTCTTAAATATTCTCTAACTCTTCCCTCTCCTTCCACCCCTAAATTTGCACCCCATACCCCATCACTGTCCAAACCAATCTGTCAAAAAGCCATAGTCTTCTTTTCCAGGCCGTCCCCCAAACGCTCTTCCCTATGCCCCATAGCTCCCTCATCACCATCGCTGCCTTCCTTCCTGTATCCCTCACTTGCGCTTCCGCTATTTTTCTTCACCAGATATCCTAAGTATTTGAATTCCCTCACTTCCTCCAATTTTTTCCCTTTCCACCTCCAATTTTTCCCTTTCCACCTTTCCTAAACCTCATAATCTTTGTCTTATTCACGTTCAATTCCAACCCTTTCCCATCCATATATCTTTCCAACTTCCCTATCATTGTCCTCATATCTCCCTCCTTCTCTGCCAACAGCATCACATCATCAGCATACACTAGTGTGTATAACCTACCTCCCATCTTCATCCCTCCCCATCCACCCTTCTTCATCACTTTCTCCATATCTGCTAACAATAAATTAAATAAAAACGGGCTTAGCGAATACCCCTGTCCTAAGCCCCTGCTCGTCCAAAAACTCTCTCCCACTTTCCCTCCCATCCTTACCCTGCTTCTCGTCTCTACTAATAACTCCTCCACCCTCACCAAATCTATCTCACTCCTCTCCCCCTCAACGCCTCTATCAACTTTCCTCTCTCCACCGAATCAAATGCTGCCTTCAGGTCAATAAATAGCGCTATCATCCTTCCTCCCTCGTTCCATAGCTGTCTGTTCACTAAATAATTAATCACATATATTAAGTCCACTGTCCCCATTCCTTTCCTAAACTCCGTCTGGCTCTCCAACCCCCTCCCTTATACTTCCTCCCTTAACCTTTCCGCTAGCACCGTCGTGTGTAACTTATACAGTGAAGGCATCAGAGTCACCCCCCTGTAATCTTCTACTCTTCCCTCATTCCCTTTTTTCCTAATCGGAATTACCACCCCCTCCTTCCACTCCTCCGGCCAACATTACCCTCTCCATACCTTCCCACACATCTTCCATGCCCACTTCTCTACCTCCTCCCCCCCCCCATATCTCCATACTTCATTCGGAACTCTATTTAATACACATTTATTAAATATTTATTACTTCACATATGCGACGTGCAAACATATGTCTGACGACATGCTTATGTCAAAACGTCAAACACGTATATAACCCACATATACACTTACGTCAAGGAGGTTTCAACTAATCAACATATATTACTACTTGTTCAGTGTTATGGCTCCTGCACACAGGACGCGGTAATGCTTGCCGCGCGGCAAAAGTCCGCGCGACAGCCAATCAATATGTTGTTTTTCCGTAAGAGCTAGAAGGTTTTTACGGAAAGCAGCATATTGATTGGCTGTCGCGCGAACTTCCGCCGCGCGGCAAGCATTACCGCGTCCTGTGTGCAGGAGCCATTACTAATTCACAGAAATTTAATTTGAATTACCTAGGGGTTTTCGCTGGTACCAACGCTACCCCCTCCCTTTTTATGGATTTTGTCGTGTAACCGTGGTTCAACTTCAACTTCAACTTCAATCTTTGGCTCCAGGCTCCTTTAAGAATTTTGCCCCAACGCCATTACTCCGATTATTTAACACATCTAGTATTACAGAACTTGCTCAGTGTTTTTCAGAAATTGTTAAATTTCATAAAAGTAACTGTAGTTGTGTAAGTTAAAGATTTCCTTGAAGATGTTTTCACCAGCGTACCCCGTCTGGGATAATTTGGTGATTAATAAATCTGATTCTCTTTTAGTGTTTGGGCAATAGAAGGTATGTGTTCTAAATTTCTTGATGTAAAGCCGCATTTGCATGTGTCGTTATCAACTATGTTTTTGTCAGTCAAATGAGTCCCGGAGCAAATGTGATGTGTCTTGATCCTAGCAATCATGCATATAATTTCTCTGTCTTTATTTGTAAGAGAACTGAACCATGGTTTAGTAGCAAGCTGGTTAATATTATCCTTGTAACGGATGCCTTTAAATGAGAATTGCTCTTCTAATGACGTTTTCTATTTGTGACTCGATCCGACTCTGAGTCGGATCAAACGAGAACATGAGTTCAATTTTCGACTCGAACTATCATGGCGGATAGCGTATCTAACCTAAAAAAATTTGTTATACGAACGTATAACACAAAACGTATATCTCAGGGGAGCGGTGCACTTGGACACGGTGCATTTGGACACAGCCAATCACAGCACCGTGTGATTAGAGACATTTGTAGGGTCCCTTGGAACAGTGACTTGTGATTGGACTGTCAATTGCCCCGTGTCCAACTGATATACACCCTATCTCAGTATCATAATCCTCTTGAGATCAACGTTAACAAATATGAATGAGTTAGGTAAGAAATTTACATTAAATTTTCATTAATGACTGATAGAATAAATTTAAAAATATATGTTTTACAGATAATAACGGTACAAATATAAAAAAATTTCTTCTTGCATGTGACTTTTTACTTTCTTCATCAGATAGTTCTGATGAAGAATTACAACATATAGCTGTAAAGCAGAAGAAAAAGAATCAACGAGTGAAAGATTATATTACAAATGTCGTTGAACATTATAGTGAGGAAGAAGTAATTATATAATTGATATTAAAAATATTTATTAAATCCCTGTTATTGTTTATCGTATGAACAATTTCAGTTTCGAAAACATTTTAGACTTAAAAGAGGAACATGTGAACATATTATTAAATGATATAAAAAGAGTAAATATTGTATTAAGTATCCTTGTGGAAGGAAAAAGAAAACAGCTAAGGAACACATCATAGTTTTCCTATGGTATGTCATTGTTCGAATTATTTATAAATATATAAAACAGTTTTATTAAATATTGCTAATCAATAAAAAACAAATATTATGCATATTTTTTAATATATAGGTTTGCTGTAAATAAAACGGTATTAAGGATTGTTGCAGACCGTTTTGATATGCAACTTGGTACAGTGCATCGTATCATCTAAAGTTATGAATTTATTAGTAGATGTAGCTCCAATAATAATACGATTTCCTGCAACAGAAGAAGAACGTCAAGAAAAAGCTGAAGAATTTCGAAACATATGTGGAATTGATGGAATTGTAGTGTTATAATCGTTAGTATTATTTTTAGCGTTGCCGAAACGTTTCGTAAGAAACCGCCTCGACAGCGCTACAACATTATTATGATTATGCAAGTGCTACGCTAAGCGTCGCCTTGGAATTATATTATCACATATTGGGAACAGGTCAGCACTAAATGCAACAACTCTCTAGTTGTTTAAACACCCCCTCCTATGACCTAATTATATATTATAAAAAGACCAGAGAAGAACGTCGAACAGGGTATTGCTCCTCCGGTCCTGCGGTAGTAACGTACGCGACCGTTAACCTTCACTAGTTATTAGAACTCGGGAAGTTATTACAAGAAGTGTATTAAAGTTATTTATTGAAACTACATCATTCCGCCTTTGTACTCTCGACCAACCGATCCCGAACCTACTCTACGCGCCCCCTCCACTTGGAGCACAACAAAATTGGTGGCAGTGGTGGGATTGGTGTCCGCCGGGGCCTAGGTGCTACCTGTAAAAAGAAACTACGGGTTAGAAAAGTGATGTAAAAAAAAAGGGGGGGGGGAGAGAGAGGCTGAAAACGCAGAGGACAGCGGGTATCGGTAAACATCACACTGCAGCGGGAATCAAGGACACTGTCGGAATCACGACCTGTGACACTCGTTATCAGCGACACCGGAGCCTACTGCGATTACGCCAGCGGCAGCCGCAACCTGCCTCAAACGTCACTGAGCCGGTACCAAGCAACAACTTGCTGACAACCATGGTGAACTACGAAAGAGCTGCGACAACAATGCTGTAAGTCAAGAACTCTTTGCAACCTCAGCAATAAAATAAGACACGAGCGAAAGTTAGAATAACGTGAATGTCGAGCGAAAACAGTACTCCCGACCATACTATACCGAATCAATCGTGGTTACATAGCGCGCCTGGTAGATTAACTAATGAATGTCTATCGAATCCTAACCAAACAATTGCTAGCGTTTTAGAAGAAACTCGCGAAACTCTAGAACTCGTGCGCCGCGTACTAGATTACTCAGGCACAAGCGAAAACGAAATACCAACACGCGTAACCACCGAACGTGAAATTCCATTCGGTGAAGTAGACCTTAGCATATTACCTGACGTACAACTTACCCGAAGTATGAGACTTCACTCTTTGAGTAGTACTATTAGTAGCGGATCACAAAGGGGAGAGTTACTATTAACGTCATACGACAGCAGCGTGTTCGACCCGTTTGACGAAATGGCCACCGGGCAACGCGACGAAATTCTATACGCCGCGGAAAATAACACGGGCGAAACTCAACCTGGTCCTAGTAGAGTACAGCAGGACCAAGATCCCTATAGCACTATAAACGAACAGCTGTTGGCACGAATAGAAGAATTACGGGATACCATATACACGCATGCAGCTAGAGTAACTGACATTCACGGAGCTGATCCACACAACGTGAGGAATAATGCAGTAGGAATAGAGCAACTCCGCTCGAACGAGCGAAGACTAGGTCACCATGATCAAAATACGGACGGGAGACACCCAATTAATGAGGAATAGTCCCGACGCATAAGGGAAGCGCGCGATCAGATTCCTATTTTTACTGGCACACAAGACGATAAGTTAATCGAATTCTTAACGGCGTGCGAATATGCTTTCGAATTAATTCATCCAGCCGACGAATCAGTATTAACCCGAGCGATAATTTGCACCAAGATAAAAGGCATCGCTTTAACTGAGGTCAAAAATCGAGACATCGATTCGTTCAAGATTCTGAAGGAAGTATTGGAGGCATGTTTTATGAAGAAAAAGTTAATAACGCGATTACTCCGCGATTTCAATAACTTGCGTCAGAAGCCCGGAGAAGATGCAAGAGTTTACGCAAACCCTACGGAAAAACTAACCACAGAACTATTCGAGGCAGGCACAGAGGGGAATCGCTATTCTCCCGTACAGAAACTCGGCATACATCTTTTTTTAAAATCACTAGCCTTGATTAATTATCAGCTGGGATTGAATGATCGGTTACAAACAATAGTCCGATCTCGCGCACCCGCGACTTTAATTGAAGCAATAGCCGGAGCAGTAGAGGAAGAAAAAATCAGGGGAACTCACGAAGTCCCTATACGAACGTATGAACCAAACAGGTATAGTCGAAATTCTTTCGCAAACTCTAGAAGTGTTCCCACAATACCATGCCAAAAATGCGGAAAATTGGGACATCAGGGGCGCGAATGCCGTAGTAGCCGATACGGAAACCGATTCACTTTACCTAAACCCGAAGCGCCGACCCGTATAAACTCAACAAACAGGTATTGCATATATTGCAAAAGGAATGGGCACACCCGCGACGACTGTCGGTATATACAAGGGAAGTTTACTGAGATACAGGACACAGCGAGTGACCGCCGTAAATACTCACGTACAGTGGCTATCACTGCACGAGATGATGATAAAGTACAACTGACTCAAAAAAACAAACATTAAAAGCAAACCCGAACAGGAAGAGGGGCACAAAAGAGAACAAGGTCGTGTTCGCGATTATCGCGTAAATCAAATCAGACGAAAATTGCATTGTCATGCCGGATTTGATTTAGTAATTTTGCCGATAAATGAGGCTAAACAGAAGAAGATACCATTCCTCGTGGACACAGGATCCGCCGTTAGCTTTGTAAAAATACGAACATTGAAAGATGATACGCCAATGATTGCGGAAACGCTGACGGGTATCACAGGCCATAAAGCCTATACTACAGGAAAAGTAACAGCTACAGTTAGTTTAGAAAAACAGCAGCAAAAATTTGAACTATTCGTGGTACAGGACGATTTTCCTATCGAATATGAGGGGATCTTAGGGATAGATTTCCTCCACGAATACCATGCTAAGTTCGACTATCAAACGAACACAATGACAATTTCGGGGCGAAGAATACCGCTCATACAATATCAAACATACAACCTCCCCGCGCGCAGCGAAGTAATAATACGTACCGCAGTGAGCACAAATCAGGTGGGAATAATCCCAGCCAAAGAAATTGCACAGGGAGTTTTCATTGGGAATTGCCTAGTGAAACCCGTTAAATTTACGAGTCCTGTAACAATAATCAATACTACCAATAATACTATTGAAATGATCACACCGTATGTGGTATTAGAAAACATTCCGGAGGACGACACAACGGAGACCAACTTAGTAATCACAGAACAAAACGACGAAATTCCCCTGACACGGATGGAAATATTGGATCAGCAACTACGACTAGAGCATCTGAACAAAGAAGAAGAAAAAATAATACGTAAATTCTGCAGAGATTACAACGATATATTTTTCCTCGAAGGAGATAACCTTACTCACACTACGGTCGTAAAGCATCAAGTTACCACACGAAGTGACGCCATACCGGTAAATGTACGACCTTATCGCTTACCAGAGCAACATAAAAGAGAGGTAGATAAGCAAATAGGGGAAATGTTTGGTAACCAAATAATACGACCTAGTAAAAGTCAATGGAATGCGCCGTTATTGGTAGTACCTAAAAAAACGGATGCATCAGAAAAAACGAAATTAAGAATCGTAGTTGACTTTCGAAAGTTAAATGATTTAACTATAGGATATTCCTTCCCTTTACCTAATATCAGTGACATTCTAGTCACTGTCATCAGTTGGGAAACGCGAAATATTTCTCTACCCTGGACCTTGCGTCAGGATATCATCAAATACAAATGACAGAAAGGGATAAATGTAAAACAGCTTTTTCCACACCTACGGGACATTACGAATTTAATAGAATTCCTTTCGGACTAAAAAATGCACCAGCTACTTTTCAACGACTGATGAACACTGTCTTAACAGGATTACAAGGGTTAAAATGTTTAGTATACCTAAACGACATAGTAATATATGGAAATAGTCTAGAAGATCATAATAAAAAACTTGTCAGTGTATTGCACAGAATACGGCAATGTAACCTAAAACTCCAACCGAATAAATGTGAGTTCCTTAGGAAAGAGGTAACCTATCTAGGACATATAATTTCGGAAAAGGGAATCCTACCAGACCCAAAGAAGATAGAGGCCATAATAAATTTTCCGAGACCTAAAAAAACTAAAGACATTCAGTCATTTATAGGTCTCGCAGGTTATTACAGAAGATTCATTGAGAATTTTTCAAAAATAGCACGACCCTTGACCAAACTTACGAAAAAAGATGAAAAATTTGAATGGGGTCAACAACAACAAATAGCGTTCGACGTGTTAAAAGAAAAACTAACCATCACACCGGTATTACAATATCCGAATTTTGAGAAGGAATTCGTCGTAACAACTGACGCATCCGATCATGCAATTGGAGCCATATTATCACAGGGCCGAATAGGAGAAGACAACCCGATAGCTTATGCAAGCCGCGTATTATCACGCGCGGAACAAAATTATAACACTACTGAAAAAGAACTACTAGCAATAGTATGGGCCGTAAAACATTTTAGGCACTACATTTATGGGACTAAATTTAAAATAGTCACGGATCACAAACCGTTGGTTTGGCTATTTAACGTTACGGACCCCGGATCTAGATTAATAAGATGGAGATTGAAATTAGAAGAATACGATTACGAAATAGTCCACAAATCAGGGAAAACAAATGTTAACGCAGATGCACTAAGCAGATACCCCCCGGTATCAATAATACAAACGAGTGCTCCTCTTAAAACGACCAAAACAGAAGAAGAAGAAAAGGAAGAAGAAGAGGGAGAAGATACAGACATGCACGGTATGCAAAATTATACCGAAGAAGAAAAGAATCAAATTCTATATGAATACCATAATGCTCCATTAGGAGGACATCAAGGAGTACAACGCACATTATATAGACTACGTCTAAAACATAACTGGAAAGGGATAACAAAAGACGTGACACAATATATAAAAAAATGTGAACTGTGTCAGAAGAACAAGTTAAGCATTCAGAAGAAAGCACCAATGATTACGGACACACCTACGAAACCATTCGAAAAGTGTGCATTAGATATAGTAGGACCTCTAACCATAACAAGAAATGGAAACAGATATCTTTTAACATTCCAGGACATTTTGACCAAATTTAGTAAAGCGATCCCTATACCAAATCAAGAGGCGACCACCGTCGCAAAAGAATTCACGGAGAAGATTATATTAGAATATGGGATACCAGGGAAAATATTAACGGATCAAGAAACGAATTTCCTAAGTAAAGTTTTCAAATCGGTATGTAAACTATTGAGAATAGAAAAAATCCAAACGACGGTGTACCACCCACAGAGTAACGGGGCTCTGGAAAGATCTCATCGAACACTCACAGAATATCTTCGTCACTACATAAATCAGGATCAAACAGACTGGGATGAGTGGACCCCATATGCTATATTTACATATAATACGACCCCCCACTCTGCAACTAATTACACTCCATTTGAATTAATATATGGACACCAAACAACATTACCATCGTCCAAATTAGGATCACCAAAAACTACATACAGCATTGAGGATTATGCACAGGAGATGAAACAACGACTCCGAGCAACAAATCAAATTGCCCGGGAGCACGTCAAGGAGGAGAAAATAAGAAGTAAAAAATATTATGATAAAAACACGAAAAAAGCTGTACTTGACATAGGAGACCATGTGTTACTTCATGACGAGACAGTACGAAGAGGAAGATCAAAGAAGCTAGATGCAATGTGGATAGGGCCATATGAAATAATTGAAAAACACCCTAACGAAAACTATACAATAAAACGCGGCCGACGAACACTTCGTACGCACGCGAACCGATTAAAGTTATACCTAGAAGATTAAAAAAACTCACCTAAAACGGAGGTGTTCCTTTGCCACGTCCACAAAGAAGTCGATCCTGAAGGAC
>NW_022639716.1:330537-342756 GCF_010583005.1 Odontomachus brunneus
AATAGGGCCATATGAAATAATTGAAAAACACCCTAACGAAAACTATACAGTAAAACGCGGCCGACGAACACTTCGTACGCACGCGAACCGATTAAAGTTATACCTAGAAGATTAAAAAAAAAAAAAAAAAAAAAAACTCACCTAAAACGGAGGTGTTCCTTTGCCACGTCCACAAAGAAGTCGATCCTGAAGGACGACTCGGGAAGCTCCAATTTGCCGAAATGGCTCCACACGAGCCCACATAGCACGACCGTGACCGCGACCAAGCGGAGGCCGGTGAAACCCTCCCGACACGTCCCAGGAAGGAGACGGCACAGAAGCGTCAAAAACATCATGTAGTTCCTCACAAACGAGACATTCCCGCTAAATAAAATAACAACGGAAAGCACTATATACTTATTCGACAACACATAAAATCACTACACATAAAATCACTACCTCAGAACACACGGTACAAGACACTTTGACAGACGACATTGTGCTCGTTGAAAGAATAAAACAACACTGATAGATGCATCAGTCACCAACGTAAACACGACACATGCCAACAATATAAAAGGATATCATATTTATTCCAACACCTGAACCCTAATGTACTTCCAGGATACTCGTACTGATAAAAAGTGCCAACCTCAGAGTAAAAGGAACACAGACAAAGACACCATATGAGATCATCAAATTCACACATACTCCTGGAGTGTATTATGATATTCAAGGACAATTACACCAGGTTGTCTCTACATGGAAGATAGTAGTCAGAATAGATATACAGGGAATAGACATTCGAGATAACCAAATACAAAAATACCTTAGTAGCACAAAAAAGGTTTGTAACCAGCAAAAAGAACCAAGCATTACGTGAGAACTGAGTGAAAATTCACAAAAAATTGTAAAAAGGGATTTAGACCGCGTACAAAATATAACGGAACGATTGCACAACATATATAAAAATCCAAGAGAAGTAAAACGAGGATTAGTAGATGGAATAGGATCCTTAACAAAATCATTATTTGGAATAATGGATGCAAACGATGAAAAAATAATAAATGAACAATTAAGTTTAATAGAAAACAAACAAGAGACGTTACAACATGCAATAGCAAACCAACTCAAAATTATTAATACAACTATTAATCATTTAGATAGTTTAGAACAAACATTGGAAACAAACGAACAAATAATATGGAACACTATTACACAGCTTTATACGGAAGAAACCGGAATCATATTACGTCAACACATAGACGAACATTTTACAATACTTACCGCTTTACTTAATGATTTAATACGTGACCAAAACGATATAGTGAATTATTTAGATAATATACAGTTAGGAAACTTACCCATCAACCTAACACCCATAAATAGTATCGTGTCTCAATTACAAGAAATATCAATACATTTACCAAAAGGAACACGATTTCCATTCACGTCTAAAACAGAAAATTGGTTGGAAATAAAGAAATTTCTCACAATTAGCGCGTATTACAAAAATAAAAATATTTTTACTATTTTATACTTACCTCTTATAACGTATAATACGTACGAAATAGTACATATACATCCTTTCCCGGTTTACAGTTACGATAATATTTTCGCTTTAACTAACATTGTATACACACAAGCTATTAACCAAGAAACAAACACATATTTGCTATTACAAGGAAACGAATTAACACGTTGCATAAAATTCAATAATCAATATATTTGTCCGCAACAAAATGCGATGTATAGAATTAACGAAGAAACACCTTGTGAAATTCAGATGTATACAACATTACAAAACACAAAAAACTGCCACTTAAAATATATTATAGCTAACCACACCTTCGTAATAACATTAACACAAAAAAATACGTGGTTATATTCCACCAATAGTGAGCAAACCATTCATATTCAATGTAAAGAAAAAACATTTTATGAAAAAATTAACAAAACAGGAATTATACATATTAAGGATCAATGTAGAGTAATAATTGAAGATAAGATTTTACAAGCACAAGGTATCATAAAGAGCACATTAATACAAACGCACATACCTGAATATAATATAACATTAGAACAGAAAAATATAAACACGGTAAAAAACAAAAACGAAATCCTACATATAAAACCAAGTAAAATAATACACAACCCATCCGAGTTGGCAGAATTAAGTAACAAAATAACACAAACATATAGAAATTTAGAAAACAACTCAAACTCGTTTTTACATTATAAAAATATTATATACACAATATTATATACAGCACCGAGCGGAATAACCATAGTCATAGTGATTATAATTGCAATAATTGTAATAAAAAAAATTAAAGGTGAAAAAATCTCGCCGGTCGTAATAAAACGTAACAACAAACGAAATATTAGAACACAACCTAAACCAATATTAACATGCAGACATAGCCTACATGTACAGTTGTAAGTAAAAACGATTGTAAATACAATTGTATACGGGAAAATAAAAATTGTAACGAAGCAAAAAACATAAACATAAGTAAGGAATAAAATAAGGAAAACGATTATAACTATTACTGTAACGGGAAAAATGATAAATTGTACAAGAAACAAAAAGGGTTCGTAATTTAAGGCGAAAACGTCGTTCCAGACCCTCCGTTTTCTTGCTCCATGGGGGGAGGAATGTTATAATCGTTAGTATTATTTTTAGCGTTGCCGAAACGTTTCGTAAGAAACCGCCTCGACAGCGCTACAACATTATTATGATTATGCAAGTGCTACGCTAAGTGTCGCCTTGGAATTATATTATAACATATTGGGGACAGGTCAGCACTAAATGCAACAACTCTCTAGTTGTTTAAACACCCCCTCCTATGACCTAATTATATATTATAAAAAGACCAGAGAAGAACGTCGAACAGGGTATTGCTCCTCCGGTCCTGCGGTAGTAACGTACGCGACCGTTAACCTTCACTAGTTATTAGAACTCGGGAAGTTATTACAAGAAGTGTATTAAAGTTATTTATTGAAACTACATCATTCCGCCTTTGTACTCTCGACCAACCGATCCCGAACCTACTCTACGCGTCCCCTCCACTTGGGGCACAACAGTAGGATATATAGATGGCACTTATATTCCGATTAGAACACCAGCGAACAAAATTCGCACATATGTAATAGACACGACGAACGAATAACTGCAGTTACTTTGCAAGGCATATGCGACGCGAAAAAAAATTTATAGATTGTTTTACTGGAGTATCCAATAAAATGTATGATGCCTGTGTATACGAAACATCTTTCATTAAAGCTCCTGGGGAGTCACATCATCCATCTCTTTTTAATGACGTCAGAAGCGAGAAAACGCATGCTAAAAATTCCTGCAAAATACGTCGAGATAAACAGATATATCCACAAAACGACATTTGCGATCGATTAAGTACACCTCTAAAATACTCCGTACACTTTCCTTTTGTTCTAACAATCAACAGATAATTATAAAATAAATGTGACGTGCAATCGCAAGAAAAAGACTCGCACGAATCTATATGGACAGATGAGGAAAGCAAGGAATTGCTATCATTATATTATGAAAATATTGGACAGATAGGCCCATTTTCCTCCTTTAAAAATAAGAAGTGTATGTGGGACTTTATAAATAGTGAAATAACAAGAAAATATGGAACTATTCGTTCGCTCTTGCAATGTGAATGCCGATATAAAAATATGTTAAGGAGAAGAAATATTGCAAAGAAAAAGAATAAAAGATCAGGAAATGAAAGATGTAATATTGAGACTAGATTTGAGGCTTTCACGGCCATTGATACAATGTCTAGGTATAGCTTCCGGAATGGAGCCGTGTCTTAAATTAGCACTGAGCATTGAGGACTACCTTTACCCAAGGGAGCTCAGTATCAGAGTTCTCAGCCCTGATGATGCAAACTGCATTTCTAACCTAATTTCCTCATTATCTTGTCATATTAATTTTCCAATTATCTATTGATTTTTAGAACAAAAGAAAAGTGTACGGAGTATTTTAGAGGTGTACTTAATCGATCACAAATGTCGTTTTGTGGATATATCTGTTTATCTCGACGTATTTTGCAGGAATTTTTAGCATGCGTTTTCTCGCTTCTGACGTCATTAAAAAGAGATGGATGATGCGACTCCCCAGGAGCCTTAAAAAAAAAGTGTCTGATATGGATGACTATTATCATATCATTGGTGATGCAGTTTATCCAATTTCTGTTAATCTGTTGACACCATATTCTGGGAAATTGACACCATAGCAAGTTAATTTCAATAAACAGTTTTGTAAAGCACGAGTTAAAATTGAGAACGCTTTTGGATTATTAAAATGCAGATTTCGATAATTGACAAGACTTTATATGTTTACCGTAATATCAATGTCTAAATTTATTATATCGTGCTGCGTATTACATAATTTATGTATAGATGAAAATTATACATTGGATTATGATGAATATGAAGAAATTCCTTATATAAGTGAGCAGTGCATTCATAATGACAATACAAAAAGAATGTTGGGACAGTTAAAATGTGATCGCATAGCGCTTCATTTACAATGAAAGCCAAAAACATAATATACTTTCTTGATAACTTTATTAACTGCGCTTTAACAATATACATATTTATTTATAATATGTACTAAGTTTCTTTACAATAATAAAATAGTTTGAAAAAATTACAATAAAATTTAACTCACTGTCTTATCTATACATTCTTTTCATTCTATTTAATATATATTCTATATTTTCTTAACATTTAACTTTCTATATCTTCATAACATTTAACATAAGACACTCTTTTAATTTCTTTGGTGTGATTTAAGAAAATATCTATTCAAATTTAAGTATCAATCTAAAAGTAAAAAGTATTAATGGAATAATTTATATCACATTCGAAAAACTTTACATTTAAATTATTATAATGTAATATTACAATATCATATATTGGCCTGTATCAAAACAAACTTCAGGTTCCATAATATCATTGATGCTACTAATTAAATAAAATTCCTTTTCAAACTCAATATTACATTGTCTAGGTATAGCTTCCGGAGTGGAGCCGTGTCTTGAATCAGCGATATGCCGACGTTTCGCAAACGTTGCAGTTTGCATCATCAGGGCTGAGAACTCTGATACTGAGCTCCCTTGGATAAAGGTAGTCCTCAATGCTCAGTGCTGATTTAAGACACGGCTCCATTCCGGAAGCTATACCTAGACATTGTATCAATGGCCGTGAAAGCCTCAAATCTAGTCTCAATATTACATCTTTCATTTCCTGATCTTTTATTCTTTTTCTTTGCAATATTTCTTCTCCTTAACATATTTTTATATCGGCATTCACATTGCAAGAGCGAACGAATAGTTCCATATTTTCTTGTTATTTCACTATTTATAAAGTCCCACATACACTTCTTATTTTTAAAGGAGGAAAATGGGCCTATCTGTCCAATATTTTCATAATATAATGATAGCAATTCCTTGCTTTCCTCATCTGTCCATATAGATTTGTGCGAGTCTTTTTCTTTAAAAATTGGTGTTTGATCAAATAATGCTGCACTAGACGGTGATATGTTCTCTACAATATAATTAAATCATAATTATCATCATATATACATTTATCTTACAAACTTTACATAAAAATATGTATACAAATTCCCTACCACTCTCAGTTCCCACATAGCACAGAAATTTCAAAAAGCTTTCAGAAAAGTTGTGACAATGCCTCACACGCATCATCCCTAACACAGCCGACACAACCGTCGGCTGTAAACGGCGCCAAACAAATAGAACAAACATAAACATGCGCCATGCCTAGCATAAGACGCGGAACGTCAACAACGTCAAATGTAAAGAGACGGTATATAAACCGTGGCTGAGAAGTAAGCGAGGAGACCGATTCGGATCGCAGACCAAACTCGATGCTTCAGAGCGGAGAGCAAGGAGTGCGTGCAAGGAGTATCGTTTCTGCCTTCCTGTCAACCTCCGAAACCGTACAGGCGAAACCGGCACCTGGAGATTGTATGTTCGCTATCTCCGTCGAGCGCTTTTGACACCGACTTCGCCTTCCTATCAGGATCCAACGACCGGCCTACGAATTCATGTGTTCGCGAACCCGATCGAGTCTTCTCGGTACCGATCGTATGCCGACCCCACGTGCAAGTCCACGAGCCAGTGTTCGCTGCGCCCGATCGAACGTTGTCGATACTTGCCTATCTCGTCGCGGCGATATGCGAGCCGCCCGATATATCGCGCCGCGTGCTGCGACACGCAAACACCGAGTCTACCGCCGGGCCCCCGCGGCCACCAATCTGTCCGCACCGCGATTCGCGAAATACGCGCGGCTTGTCTCTCACGACCAGCCGTTTTCGCGTTACTCGCCCCGCCTACCGAATCACGAGACACAGCCGATCAAGAACGCGACCCGATCGCTGACGCCGCCTCGCGCCGAACTACACGCGGTTCACACCGTTGTTCTGTATAGTAAACATCAAATAAATTGTTATCTATTGTTACTTGCTGGTGTCAATCACTTAACGACCCCGGACTCCGACGAGCGACACTTCCGGCTATACAACCAACAATCGGCACGAGACGTGCGGCTGTTACAAAGTTTCAGAAACATTGAACTTTTTTGAAATCTTCCTGAAATCTTTCTGAAAGCTGTTTGAAATTTCTGTGCTGTGTGGGTTGCTGTGAATGAAGATGAACTTGTAAACTGCATAAATTTTAGTGTTATCTTTTCTGAGGAGACAAATAAGTTTATATTGTTAATGTAACATTTATTTTGTTCACAATACAAAATATTTTTAGTAAAATATTTACCATCATTATTGACATATTTACATAAAACTCCTTCGACCGTTTTTATTATATCTCCTTTTTCATCGCGTACTACTGTTATATTAGTACTGTTATTATCTGTAAAAATTATTATTTAACATTCCTGTCAACAACAATCATTATATTAATGTAAATGTAGTATAAATTTCTTATCTAACTCACTCATGTTTGTTAATGTTAATCTCAAAAGGATTATGATACTGTGATATACGTTCTGTATTATACGTTCGTATAACAAATTTTTTTAGGTTAGGTACACTGTCCGCCATGATGGTTCGAGTCGAAAATTGAACTTATGTTCTCGTTTGATCCGACTCGGAGTCGGATCGAGTCACAAATAGAAAACGCCATAAGTGGTTGAAAGCTGCCTTTCGACATCAATCTTCAATTTGCCGAGTAAAGTCAGTATGATCCATTTTGTGAAAAGGTGGGTTCTCCGAGCTAGCAGCTCCCAGATACGCCAGGAGGTCCGCCTCTCATTGCCTTCGATACCCCTGTGTCCAGGAACTCACAT
This sequence comes from Odontomachus brunneus, assembly GCF_010583005.1. Taxonomy (NCBI): domain Eukaryota; kingdom Metazoa; phylum Arthropoda; class Insecta; order Hymenoptera; family Formicidae; genus Odontomachus; species Odontomachus brunneus. The sequence goes on from NW_022639716.1 coordinate 337,876, forward strand.
AAGAGAAATATCCACACCTTCCCCAGCTGCTGTAACCATTTCGTGCTTAATTACGAATTAATTTCGTGCTTAATACGATATATAATGCTTTTTCCCAATAAGATCCGGGGTTACAATACTTTTAAGAACTGAGAAGGAATCCGAACAAATGCCAACGGAGCCAGCACCTCCCTCGGAGGCAGAGTGGATTGCCTCTAAGAGTGCATAAGCTTCTACTAAAAAGATGCTTTTAGTTTTAGAAACTGGGATAGACTTTCTTATTTCCGGACTTTCCGAGAACACTCCATAACCAGTCGATGAATCGTTATACACAGAGCCATCAATAAAAATTAGCCGAGAAGTATCCATAGTTTTCTTTATTATTGAACAAAATATACGGTTCACTCCCTTGATAGAAATTCTGCGTTTTCTGCAGAAAGTAATTACCGATTTTCTTTTTTAATTTAGTTAAGTAATCGAACATGTGCATGATTATTTTCGGTTGTCGAAAACGTTCTGAGAAAAGATAACCAAGAGCATCAATATTTTTATATTTTTCCATATTATTCAACGGATTCCAATGCTCACGCATAAAGATTATTGATTTAGGGGTGGTTGGAATATATTGGGAGTCAACATTGAAATTATGAAAGCAGAATGTTAGAATATTATATAAAGACTTATTTTGTAGGTGCCAGCTTTTGATGATAACTTTGTATAGTAAATATTGAAACCTAAAGATTAGGGGCCACTCCGCCTATCTAGAAGAATGTTGGTGAGGGTAGATCTCATGAGACTAAGCACATAGCGTATGGCTTGTTTACATCGTGCACTTGATACGCGTACTAAATAGTAACTTTCTATTAAATAATCTTAATATCGACAATGCATATCAACGGCGACGCATTCAATCAATACAATATGTTTTGTTAATGCGTATTATATCAGCTAAATATACCATTGTTTATATATATCATCAATATTGAGATTATCTAATAGAAAGTTACTATTTAGTACGCGTATCAAGTGTACGATGTAAACCAAGCTATGCCTGCATATTGTATACGGTTAAGTGAAGTTATGAGGTCCGAAAGGACGATATCGCTCCAATCAAGTACCGATCTGACGAGCCCTTTGTAAAGAGTAAATAGTGTAGAGGGATGAGAATCCCATCTTAAGCCAGAAATGGCCTTAAGTATATTGATTCTTCGCATGCACGAAGTTTTGATTACTTTGATGTAGCTTTTCCAGCTCAAACAATGATCAAAAGTATAGCCAAGGAATGTTATAATGGAACAAAGCGATATGTAGTTTCCCTGTAGTTTGATCGAACAGTTATTATTAATTATCGTATTTTCAATAGTTGAGAAACGAGTGTGGTTAGCAAAGACGCAAAATTTAGATTTAGATGGAGATCTAGATCCAAATTTTTAAGGTTTTGGGATAAAGTATGAAGATTTCGTTTCAGGGTTTTGGAAATTTCAGTCACGTGCTTATGTTTAAAAAATATTGCGATATCATCAGCATAAGCAAGGATGCCAATATCTTTATAGAGTCCAGAGTGAATGTTGGAGATGTAAAGGATAAATAACAAAGGACTGAGCACCTTGAGGAACTTCCATAGAGGTTTTACATATACCCAGACATTTACCATCGAAGAATCCGATTACCTCTCTTCTCAAAAGTAAAAATGAGATAAATTTCGTAATTTCCTTAGGAACGTTTAATTTTTTAAGAATAGTGACAAGTTTAAATGGATTAACGTTGTCAAAAGCGCTCTTAATGTCTATGAGAATTACTCCTACTTTAAGATTTTCAGAGAAAGCCTGGTATATGTAGTTTTATAAAGTAAGGATATTAAGCGCGCAAGAGCGACCCTTCCTGAATCCACTCTGATAAGGTGGAATAATGTGGTTATTCTCAGCCCACCATTCTAATCTGTAATGGATATGTTACGTCCTGTGCAGACATGAGTCATGCACTCTATCTTTGCCTCCTCTGTCAGGAACCAACAAACTATTCCGAATCGTAAGACCTTTTTTTTGTCCATCCCCAATAAAAATTCCGACTAAAATTCCGAAATAACCCTGGGAAATACAGCACTAAAACTCCTTAATCCGCAAAGTAAACTTCGCCGGACCTTATCCTTGGGATCAAAGGAACCGCTGGATAACAAAAAATTATGTCTGTTACATTTTCTAACTTACGTTATCCGGTTCCGCTGCATCTGCTGATTCCCTCACTACCTTAAAAATCCTCCAATAACCTTCTCTTTTGAAATGTATGATTTTCTCCACCCACAACCCCAGCCAAGAAGATTTCCTTAACACTGTCTACTTACTTACTACTGGATACAGCAGTCCCCCATACCATTTTCTCTGACGAATCCAACAACCTAGGAACCCCCAAATTTCCACATCTTCCCTACCAAACCATTTCCAGTTGATATCGTATATAACCGCGACTCCGCGCACCGCGGGTCACTTCTCTTCACTTCACTTCACTTCTCTTATTCTTGGACTTCTCTTATTCTTGGACTTCTCTTATTCTTGGACTTCTCTTACTCTTGGTCTTGCTCTTCTCTTACTCTTGTGCTTCTACTACCACTGAGGAAAAATCCAAGTACCCTAAGAGTTCAGCTACTCAACTCTCTGTGCTTATTGCTGTATTCATCGTGCGATCGTCCGCAACCCTCACACACGAACACCAGGTTCTATTCAGACGAGGATCGAAAGGGGCCCAACTGAGAAATCCAGCAACAGTTACTCTCTCCTCCAAATCGCACATCAACAGTAAGTTATAGTTTTGTTACTCGTTTTCTCCAATATCAAAACTTTAACTCCGGGTAGCTCGCGTACAGTATTTGTCCCGGATTACGCACAGGTTGCTTCCTAGACTCCTGGAACAGCAAAATCTACCACCCTTCCCACCTCACTTGGCGGTTTTCCTTTTTTCCTTCTCAAAATCTGCCTTCTCGTCCAGCACCTCCACCTATTCCTCCATCTTCCCTCACGACCTACTTTTCACCCTCTTTACCTCCCAATGATCCTGAGCATTAACGCTCACCCTCACCCAGAAGTCCATACACACACACACACACACACACACACGCGCGCGTACTTTGTCTCCGTGCTAGTAGTTAATAAAAATTGTAACAACCCCGCGAGGAAAATAAATGTAATCGTCAAGAATTATCTAAATTCTAACTCAAATTATATCACAATTTCTTTTCGAATCCTTCCCTTTTCCCCCTTCATTTCTCTTATCCGCTCTCGGTCCGTCCGCGATAAAGAGATTCAGTTCTCTGATCGAAAAAGGACCACTCGTCGTACGTCGGTACACGCGTAAAGCGATCCTTCTGGTCGCTGACTCGTAACTCGACCTGCTAGTACGATCGAGGCTTTACGTCGTGTTGCGTTCTCTACCAGGACGTAACATCCAGACGTAACAGATAATTTTTTCATAAATTTTAAATAGGTTACATTCCACAAGATAGGTCTAAACTTGTCACTGTTGGCTTTAGGGATAAAAATCATATAAAATCTTTTCCACTCAACGGGGAAGATCAATTTTTTTAAAAAGGCTATAAATAGATGATATAATTTTGCTCTGCAGGTGCTTCTGCAAGTGGGATAGGATGTTATTTGATAGGAGATCAGGTCCAGGTGCAGTATATTTCGAAGAGATAGTTTTAAAAGCCAGGTTGAATTCTTCCCAAGTAGGAAGTTTAGCAAGGTAACTATTATTGGGTTTATTAATTGGGAGTTTATCGGTACAGTAAGAATCTGAATTTTTGTATGAGCTAAAAAATTCAAGTGATGCTAATGGAGGAACATTTGGAGGAAACGTGGTGGTGAATGTTTCCCTAACTAAATCTAGTTTACTTTCCGAATAATCGTTAGATACGTGAGCATTGGAACGTCTATTACGAAAAGATTTAATAGTCCTCCATGTAAGTTTGATATTGGACCGATGGTCTAATGTTAAACAAAATTCCCTGAATTTGCTTTTACAAATTTTCCTTAACTTATTTTTAACTATTTTACATGTATCAAGATATGCTTTAAGATTTTTAAGAGTAGGGTGCTGCTTGTACCTTTGATAAACTTCTTTTTTAGAAGATGCAATTTGAGAGCATTCTTCGTCCCACCAGGGAGTCTCCTAGGAGTTGATTGAAACTTTTTGATGTACGCGCCGTTACTTTCAAGTGATAATGCAATCTGGTCAATAAACCATGTGTACTCCTTAGTTAGGTTTAAAGGATATTTACTTTTCCTTAGTCCCTCCGGTGAAGAAGTGCTCTCCCTGGAAAGCCCAGAAGAGAAACCGTCCCAATTAATGTTCTTCAAATTATAATGTGGGCGGCAGATAAACTTAGAGGGAATGATTGAGTCGTGTGCAACAAGGATGGGAAAATGGTCGCTCTCATGTCTGTCGTCCATAACCGTCCAAGTAAATTCAGAGCAGATGCTGGGGGAGCCAAAGGATAAATTGAGTGCGCTAAAAGAAATAAGGTCAGATGATTCCCAAGTGGGAGATCCATCATTTAGTAAGAAGAGGTTATTGTCAGTAATCGCTTCAACAAGACCGTTGCCAGAGGAGTTAGGAATGGATGTATACTTACACCACATAGGGTGTTTGGAGTTAAAATCTCCTACAATAATGATGTTTTTTAGTTTAACAAGATTATTGATTATAGTGATCCAAACGTTTTGTGAGTTGTGGGTAGGATTGAAATTAGGGGGGTTATACAGGGTGTTCGGAAAGTACCGGGACGCCCGAATATCAGGAAAAATATAAGTTTTACAAAAAAATGTTTCAGACAAAAGTTGTGGCGTTTAAAAAGATGTATTTACTGATCACATCAGTTTGACCTTGGGTTGCGTAGCGAAGGTCAGGTCA
>NW_022639716.1:344073-346314 GCF_010583005.1 Odontomachus brunneus
CTACTGTCATTAAATGCGACTTTTTAAGCCTTACAACTTTTATTCGAAACATTTTTCTCTAAAATGCTCCCCTGCCGAGTTTTCTTGCCGTTCCGGTACTTTTTGGACACTCTGTATATATATATATATATATATATATATATATATATATATATATATATATTAAGAATGTTTATATAATATATATGTAATATTATAAAAAGAACGTTCAACATTTTTTAAAACATTATGTAAAATACCGTCATTTGAGGTAACTTGGAACATCGGGGTAACTTTGACCAATTTGCAACAGCTTACAAAAACATGTGGCATCATTAAACGGATAGAAGTAGAACTTTCATATCAGCGATACAAAAATTACTCCAAATGACAGTATATTATTGTCCTTGAAATAAAATAATTTTTGTCAATTTATGTCTGATATATTAACATATTTGGCTTATTAATTTTCCCTCATAATTCATAACAATTTTAACATAATTTTCTATAATTAATTTTGTTGTGACGAAGCATCTCATGTTCGTCACCGAACACCCGTCGGGTCGTATAACAGGCGCAAAGTGCCAAATAAATAAAACAAAACCGCCGCCGGCTCGCGACACCGTCGAGAGTTCCCTCGCGTGGGGGAACAGCGTACGTGCCGAAATCGCGAGCCGGCGGGTATATAAGCGGAGAGCGATAACGATAAGACACCAGTACCGAAGCGTCCGTACTCTTCCAAGTACGCTCGCCTATTCCTGACTCCTCGCCGGTATACGCCAGCAATCCTGAAACTGTTACGACTAGGAAGGTGCGCTCATCGTCCCGGGTGTATCAGCTCCTGTCTAATACGCTCTCTGAGGGGAACGGTGCACTTGGACACAGTACAATTGGACACGTTGCAAATGGACACGGCATTTGACACACAGTTCAATTGGACACGAAAGAAAATGCACGTCGTTCAGTTACACACCGTTCATTTGGACACCGTTCAGTTGGACACCGTTTACTTGGACACAGTTCAGTTGGACACCGTTCATTTGGACACCGTTTACTTGGACACCGTTCAGTTGCCCACTGTTTACTTGGACACAGAACGATGCGTGCTGTTCATTTGTACACCGTTCACTTGGACACCGTGGAATTGCTTGTCTGTTTACTTGGACACAGAAGAGTGCGCACTGTTCACTTGGACACCGTTCATTTGGACACTGTTCACTTGGACACCGTTCATTTGGACACAGTTCACTTGGACACCGTTCAATTGGACACCGTTCATTTGGACACCGTTCAATCGCCCACTGTTTACTTGGACACAGAAAGATGCGCACTCTTCATTTGGACACCGTTCACTTGGACATCGTTCAGTTGCTTGCTGTTCATTTGGACACAGAATGATGTGCACCGTTTATTTTATCATCATTTAATTATGTATCGTTTGTTTATGCAATGGATATGCAACTGATGAGAAATAAAAAATAGTTTTGTAGAAAATATTTGTGTTTTTATTTCGTTTTTATCACATCCAACCACAACGCCATATGCCTAGAGATATTCTAGAGACTCTATAAACAACGACATATGATTGGATGTGTCCGTTTGTCAATGTGCGCATCTGGGACTCACTCCGATTTTCGTACTACTATTTGTGATGTAGAGTGTAAATTATGGTTTTGATAATTATTTAGTTTAGCGGCAACACCTCCGATTTCGGTGAAAATAGACTCAATCGACACGTTTTTGTATGCCAAACAACTTTATCCTCTGACAAAATCGTCGCTCTCTACTGCGAAGCGAGATATTAATAGACAAAGTTGAGGGTGTGTTAGGTTAGAAAATCTATCATATCATTTATCTCTAGTTATGTAACTGGGGGGCTTCGTCTCCCAGACCTCCCTATCACGGGGGGTGGGGGCTATAGTCTCTTGTGCTTAAGCTAAAAAGTGAATTTTTCACAAAAGGCTACAGCCCCCACCCCCTGTGATAGGGGGGTCTGAGGGGCGAATCCCCCCAGTTACATAGCTAGAAATAGATGGTATGACAGATTTTCTAACCTAATACGCCCTCAACTTTGTCTTTTAATATCTCGCTTCGCAGAAAAAAGAGCGACGATTTTGTCAGAGGAAAAAGTTGTTTGGCATGCAAAAACGCGTCGATTGAGTCTATTTTCATCGAAATCGGAGGTATTGCCGCTAAACTAAATAATTACCAAAACCACAATTTACCCACGCTCTACATCACAAATAGTAGTACGAAAATCGG
>NW_022639716.1:346479-350011 GCF_010583005.1 Odontomachus brunneus
ATTTGTAGGGTTCCTTGGAACAGCGACTTGTGATTGGACTGTGTCCAATTGCCTCGTGTCCAACTGATATACGCCCCGAAAATCCGAGTGAGTCCTAGATGCGCACATTGCAATCGGATACATCCAATCATATGTCGTTGTTTATAGAGTCTCTAAAATATCTCTAGGCATATGGCGTTGTGGTTGGATGTGATAAAAACGAAATAAAAACACAAATATTTTCTACAAAACTATTTTTTATTTCTCATCAGTTGCATATCCATTGCATAAACAAACGATACATAATTAAATGATGATAAAATAAACGGTGCACATCATTCTGTGTCCAAATGAACAGCAAACAACTGAACGATGTCCAAGTGAACGGTGTCCAAATGAACAGTGCGCATCCTTCTGTGTCCAAGTGAACAGTGGGCGATTGAACGGTGTCCAAATGAACGGTGTCCAATTGAACGGTGTCCAAGTGAACTGTGTCCAAATGAACGGTGTCCAAGTGAACAGTGTGCATTTTTCTGTGTCCAAGTGAACAGACAAGCAATTCCACGGTGTCCAAGTGAACGGTGTACAAATGAACAGCACGCATCGTTCTGTGTCCAAGTGAACAGTGGGCAACTGAACGGTGTCCAAGTGAACGGTGTCCAAGTGAACGGTGTCCAAATGAACGGTGTCCAAGTGAACGGTGTCCAAGTGAACAGTGAGCATCCTTCTGTGTCCAAGTGAACAGTGGGCACTTGAACTGTGTCCAACTGAACGGTGTCCAAATGAACGGTGTGTAACTAAACGTCGTGCATTTTCTTTCGTGTCCAAAAACAACGGTGCCCAAAAGTTTCGTGTTCAAACGCACCGTGTCCAATTGAACCGTGTGTCAAGTGCCATGTCCATTTGCACCGTGTCCATTTGCAACGTGTCCAATTATACTGTGTCCAACTGAATGCCACTCTCTCTGAGAGGTACGGGAACCAGAGATGGCGCGCTCACCGCTTCGGTCAAGCGCTCCTGACCTCCCTGCCGCTCAGAGACCCGACCGAGAGGAAAGGTGCGCTCATCTGCCCTCAAGGCCACATGTAACCACGAGTAGAGACCAACCAGCACACGAGGGATACAGAGGTGGCGAGCTCACCGTCTCTGCCCTGCGCTCTGGGCTCCTCATCTGTTGGCCCCTCTCGTGCACCTCCTCGTCCGCCACTACCACAATCCTAGGCGAACCGTCGATCCCACCACGGCCGCATCCGAACTGCCGCTAGACCGACTGCGCCGAAATCGGCGGAACCGCCGCGCACCACCGCCGAGCTCCGCCGCGTCTACGCCGACACCGTTCCGCGCCCACGGGGGCAGCCTTCGACAGGCGCCTCGTGCCACGAGTAGTTCTAAGTTCACGTTAATATAAGACCACGTGTTAGCCATAAGTTGCGTCTAGATGTAAGAATAGCGTTAAGAGTAGAAATAAGTCCGCGACCGAGACACCGAATGTATTAGCGTTAAATAAATTATTTTGTTTTATTTTACAAAGCACCGTGCTCTCACTCACACACACCCACACACCCACGCACACTCAACACCGAGCATCCGAAAAAACCCTTGGACACCGGCGAGCACATCGGGAACGGTGCATTTGGACACGGTGCATTTGGACACAGCCAATCACAGCACCGTGTGATTAAAGACATTTGTAGGGTCCCTTGGAACAGCGACTTGTGATTGGACTGTGTCCAATTGCCCCGTGTGCAACTGATATACACCCGAGCACATCCATCGCCTGTCGGTGTCACGATCGCTCGGCCGATTACACCAAGGTCGTCCGACCGCTTCGAGCAACGCGGAAGCGTGACATTGTTATAAAGTATTTGTGGTTTTCAAGAAAGCCTAATTCTTTTTATTACTTCTACTATACTATTAGATCTTTACTATTAGATCTTTCTAATACGTATCACTATGTGATACGCGGATGTTAGAAGTGTTTACGTTCCTAATTCTGTTTTGGTCTACTGAGTTCCTTCTTTTGCCATTGTTTGGTCCTGGCGGCGCTATAGATGTTGACAGACGCTTATGGCTCCTACACACAGGACACGGTAATGCTTGCCGCGGAAGTTCTCGCGACAGCCAATCAATATGCTTCTTTCCGTAATAACCTTCTAGCTCTTACGAAAAAACAACATATTGATTGGCTGTCGCACGGACTTCCGCCGCGCGGCAAACATTACCGCATCCTGTGTGCAGGAACCATTAAGGTGCGATTAGATGTAGCGCGGTATGCAGTATGCAGTACGCGGAACGCTGTAAAGTAACTAGAAACCGCGCGCGGTAAGCCGCGTTTGTTTTCTTCCTCCTATTACATGGAGCAGAAACTGCGCGGAAAAGCGGAACGGCCTAGTGATAATTTCTCATTTCTATACAATTTAAATGGAATTAATTGATTTAAATGCAATTAATAAGTAATTTTGTTGAAAAAGTAAGAATATTGGGAAAATGTGCATAGAAATAAGTTAATACATTTTAGAAAATGAAAACAAATGAGAATTTGTAACTAATCCGTGCCGCTTTTCCACGCAAGTTTCTGCTCCATGTAATAGGAGGAAGAAAACAGGCGTGGCTCACCGCGCGCGGTTTCTAGTTACTTTACCGCGTTCCGCGTACCGCATACCGCATACCGCGCTACATCTAATCGCACCTTTATGGCTCCTGCACACAGGACGCGGTAATGCTTGCCGCCCGGCGGAAGTTTGCGTGACAGCCAATCAATATGCTGCTTTTCGTAATAACCTTCTATCTCTTACGGAAAAACAACATATTGATTGGCTGTCGCGCGGACTTCCGCCGCGCGGCAAGCATTACTGCGTCTTGTGTGCAGGAGCCATTAGAATCACCGATAGCGGTCCATGGTTATATAGGCTGCGTTTCGGTATTCACTGTAAGTAATTATGATGTGACGTCATGCAGTAGAGCGGCGAAACCGTTTCAAAATTACTGTTGTTGTTTTTATCGCGCATCACACAGTAATAACGAAACGGAGTAGTTGCGTTCCGCAGTACACAGTCAGTCACAGTATATAAAATATAACCTAGCTTATTTCTGTTATTTAGAGTGGCTTGAGTACTGAATAACTAAAATGAATAGAAATATTGCCATAGTATATGAGTTCGCGAGATATTTGGTGGAATCTTCAGACAGCGACTCATCAGATAACGAAGAAAATTTATTACTGCTATTATATAAGCCAGAAATAATTTCACATGTCCGCTGTCAAAATTATGTCGAGAACGTTGTAGCTTTATATACTGACAAAGAATTTAAAATGCACTTTCGGTAATAAGTAAGAAGTAATATAAAAAAACTTGATATTTGTAGATTGATTATATATGTCAAAATAAGTGTGATGAAAATTTATGTTTCATAGAGAGAAAGAGAGAGAAAGATTTATTATACTATCAATATAATATATATTTAATTTAAATATATTTTATAACATACATTTATATCATTGAATTAATATTTATAAAAAAAAATATATATATAGAATATTAATTGATTTAGA
>NW_022639716.1:350021-350119 GCF_010583005.1 Odontomachus brunneus
GATTATACTATCAATATAAAATATATATTTAATTTAAATATATTTTATAACATACATTTATATCATTGAATTAATATTTATAAAAAAATATATATATA
>NW_022639716.1:354068-356263 GCF_010583005.1 Odontomachus brunneus
AAAAAAAAAAGAAAAAAATACAAAATATTATTTCATTTCTACATTTATGTCTATTATTAAATATAATTTTTAAATCAACAGATATATAATATGCCTTTATATAAAAATAATTATTAAAAATATGTAATACCTGAAAATATTCCCATTTTTTAGGGTTATTACCACTTTGGTTATTGTGGTCTACTACTGTTTTGTATGCACGTTTCAGAGATTGAAATTTTGTACAGCATTTGAAGCCTGTAACATCGTAACCTTTCTCTTGCATAATTTTTGCTATTTTCTCCCACTGGTGTTTCACAGTATATTTGCCATTATAAAAATCTTCTTTAAATTCACTATATAGACTTATAAGAAATAAAGTTTCGTCTTTTCCCCAAATATGAGTATCTGTAGCGGTTTAAAATACTTACATGATTTAAATATTTAATACATATTAGTATTAGTAACACTTGTAATACATTTATAAAGATCTTATAGTCTACGTAGCAAGATGACGTCTTAATGACATATTATTATCATGAAGACATTTTGAGACGTCATCTTACTGCCTGGGCTAGGCTAAAATATCTTTTTTAAAATATTACAAGTGTTATATTAAACTTCAATTTTAGCTGTATTAATGTAAGAAAGTTCAGCTTACCTTTATTATTTTCTAAATTATTACTTCTACTACTGCTATTGCTTGTACTGGTACTTGCTGAAATAGATTAAACCATTTGCTATAAATTGGTATTATTCATTTTATACATTTATATTTACATCTATTATGATATCTACGTTCAATGGTAGCCACTTCTGCACAAAAAAGGTATGTAGGTTGTAAAATATTCTTTTTGGCTCTTTCGAGTAATAAAGTTGCAAAATCCATATCTATAAAATAAATACAAGTAATATTTTTATATTTATAAAAATATAGGGTAAATATATAGTATAACGTTCTTATATAAATGCTCTTTTCTTTTAAGTTATTAATTATATAAATGGCATATTGATACCTCGTCGTGCTTTCTCCCCATCTTCTCGATTTACTGTTATTTGAAATTGCTTATTATTCTCTGCGTCAATTAAAGTTAACACCTCCATGGGTTCCATGTTTACAGGTTCCGCTATGTTTTTACTGCGACTGCCTCACCTCGCGAGCTGCAGCAACAAAAGCAGGGAGTGACGATAAAATGTATGACGTCATATGAACACAAAAGTGCTTTGAAAGCTTACTGCCGCCTATATCGGAACAGACTCGCAGTGCTGCCAGTACTGCCAGTAAATACCGAAACGCAGCCATAGTCAAAGCACTGCGCCTCCATGGGTGCTTTCCAGTTGCGTACACTGTGTTATACCAAACCAGTTTATTGTTGCATATTGCAAGATATTTTAGATAATATGTGACTAATAAACTGGTTTTGTGTACGTGTGTGTCAAGATGTGTTAAGCAATTGGAAAGCTTTAGGAGCCGTAGGGATACAGGTATTCGGGACGCGCGAATCGCCAATCTAACACGAAAATCCGAATGCTTCCGATAGCTACGCCAATGGTACGACACGTAAACAGCGCTATCGGAAACATAAACATTCGCACGAATTTCTCGCGGCTTAGCCCGAGCAATCGCTAAGAAATCGATCTAATTTCTTATTTCGACAGCCTAATCCTTTTGTGACGTGCAGCTGCACCGCTGCCACGTCACAAGCTATAATCTGTATCGGTATTACCCATCTCTACTTTCATCCCACATGTCTCAAGAGGCAGCACACGTTCCAGGATAGCAATCATGAATCTTTTTTCCTAGTGTGAACTCGTGAAAAGTGAAAATTATGTAATAAACTCGTGAAAGATGAAAACTTCCACTAAATTAGTGAAAAATGAAAGATTTAACGTAAATTTGTGAAAATTGAAATTTTTCATGCAAAAATTTTGTTCGACATGGTAGCTACATTCTTGGTTTTTGCTAAATAAATGATCAAGACGAGAGAAATAATTTCAAAATAATGCGAAGGATGTTATGTGACACAAAATCCATTTGATATCCAAGAAGAAATATTTCAAAGTTTGTATAGATAATATTAATTATGTCTCATTGTATATATATCGTCTATAAGCATTTTTTTATTAATATTTTTAGATTATATATGAGTGTGTGTATCTATATTTACACAGATTTTTATAAATTTCAATATATATATATATATATATATATATAT
>NW_022639716.1:356273-356667 GCF_010583005.1 Odontomachus brunneus
TCCAGGATAGCAATCATGAATCTTTTTTCCTAGTGTGAACTCGTGAAAAGTGAAAATTATGTAATAAACTCGTGAAAGATGAAAACTTCCACTAAATTAGTGAAAAATGAAAGATTTAACGTAAATTTGTGAAAATTGAAATTTTTCATGCAAAAATTTTGTTCGACATGGTAGCTACATTCTTGGTTTTTGCTAAATAAATGATCAAGACGAGAGAAATAATTTCAAAATAATGCGAAGGATGTTATGTGACACAAAATCCATTTGATATCCAAGAAGAAATATTTCAAAGTTTGTATAGATAATATTAATTATGTCTCATTGTATATATATCGTCTATAAGCATTTTTTTATTAATATTTTTAGATTATATATGAGTGTGTGTATCTATATT
>NW_022639717.1:0-445 GCF_010583005.1 Odontomachus brunneus
TAGTGGGTTACACAATATCTTTAAATTATATCGATTATATTAAAATATTAAATAAAAGATTTGACGATAGGTACTTCGCTAAGGACCTACCGGGGCAAGTGTCGGATAGATATAAAATAAAACTTACAGTCGAAATCTCGCAGAGACACGATGAGTCTGGTAAGAGTACGCTTATGTTGGTCCGTACAGGTTCGCAAGGGGTCGCAGATGAATAATGAAATCGCCGAACAAATGCCTGAGGCAACGGGTCGGAGAGTACGCTGAATCTCGAAGAATCCACGAGCAAATGCGAAGATAGTGTAAAATGCTTCACGCAGCTGCGTGAGCGTAAACTTGGTATAGGCTGACTGTCTCGAAAAATTCCCGCACAAGTGTCTTAAACATTTCTGCACACTGCTTGACAAGAGCTGACTGTCTCGAAAAATTCCCGCACAAGTGTCGCGGA
>NW_022639717.1:455-6834 GCF_010583005.1 Odontomachus brunneus
GACTAAGCTGGATATGTCTCGAAAAAATTCCCGCACACTGCTTGACAAGAGCTGACTGTCTCGAAAAAATTCCCGCACACTGCTGCGAATGCTCCGGGAGCACCTTTTTTATAGGCCTCGAACGCGCGCTTCGGCTGGGTTCGGTCGGTTCCGACGGTGGTCGGCTCGCAGCGCCGCATCCGGTGGCGAGATGGTGGTCTCGAGTCGGCGTTTTCTCAAAGGGATGCCGCTGCGCTTCGGCTTTTCGTTTGATGCGCTTGGGTGGTCGGATGACGTTATGCGCTGTGGCGTGATGCGTAGCGATGATGCATCACGGTGATGTCATGCTAGACGTGTTCGTTCGTGTCTGCGCGAGTTCGTTCGCGAATATTCTTATATTATTTGAGTTTCCTACCAATTCCTTCGTCATGTATGGCCCTTTGAGTGGTTGTATGAATACTTCCTTTGTATAATAATCTGACTTTTATCCTTGGCCGTTTTGACGAGTGAATTAGTAAGATTCCTTGTTTTTAACTAAAATAAAACTTATAATAACTAATTAGAGTTATTCTATGAGGGCTCATGATATCGTGGACTTTGGATTGTTATCTTTAACGTACCTTTTGAATTCTTAATTATTTCTTACTGCGAATCAATTTGCCTAAAATATATTCTGTCCTTGTCTCCCGATATCGTGACTTCTCATATAGCGCTTCGAAAGGTTTAAATATACTATTTGGTTCATACGACGTTCTATGTCTCAGGTCAGCACAAATCGGCCTCTGGTTATCGCGGAGTTTAAATATCGTAGTAATCGCGAAAAATTGAAGTTTTATGGGCCTGGGACGTTACAGCGCGGAAACTGTACGTGCATTGCCTTAACTAGTTTGCGGAGCTGTACCTTACGGCCGGCTCGTCCTTTTCTCGTCATCGGCCTAAGCACTTGGTCGAAACCTCAGCTGCAAGGAAACACGTGCGAACTGTCCCTAGCTCTGTCCGTGGTGGATATTCACAGCTTGGCGTCGAGCAGGCGACTCGCCATTAATCGTAACTCAATCAGGGGCGCAAAGGAACTGCCCCGCTCCGATCTTATTGCGAAGAACGGCGGATTCGAAACGCGAGACTGAATAACACTGTTGATCCCTTGTTGCACCGTCACTGGTTGAGGGAAATGTGGGAGAGGGAGAATCAACAATCCGTGAGTGGATTCTAGCATATATTCTAAGATTCCTTGACTTACAGAGTTATACACGTGGCGGATAAAAGATATTACTTAAATTCGAAAATATTACCACTGGTTGAAAAAAAGTACAAAGCTGTATGCGTTCAACGTTCGCTAATATTGATGGATCAATGTTTATTTGCACACTTACATAATGGATAGCCGATATTTCATTACTTTTTCGGATATCCAGGTGAACACGTGGCTGCCACGAGTCGAGTGAGATCCCTCGAAAATATTCAAAAATACAACTAATTGGCTAGCGAATTAACAATATTGTTTAATAATTGAACGGTCTGTATCAAATTTAAGTCGGTTAGAAAGCGGATGCTCGTTATTTGTGTGGATTATGCGTGGAATAATGCTACCGCGTGGCTGCCAAAATGAACTATGCAACGAGTAATGGTAGTGCTGTAGAAGTCGTCGGATTGTTAACTAACTTAATATATTTACCACTAAGTTATTTATAAAGCTACGAGTTACCGTTAGAGTTAGAATTGAAATCAGAGTTAGAATTAGAGTTAGGGTTGTTAGTTACACGAGGAGGTCTTACTTATCTAGACGGAGACGATCCGAAGGGGTTATGCTGCCGACTTGGAACTGAGCCTGCAATGGCGTGCATCGAGGTGACTCGACTTGCGTGGGCACTAGTTGCATCATAGTGCGGATGGGAGTTTAGGGCAGATCCATATTCTAACCCGATGTTGTCGAAGCGGCGCTAGTGTAGGCGGCCTCAAGGCCCGGTATTAACTACTTAGATTCCACCTAACAAGGTGACGCTCGCATCGGTATGCTTATGGCCCCTTAATTGTTACTGAATTTCCACCTAACTGGTTAGCGCTATTTTAAGTTTCGGTTATCCCGGTTGGTGCTATCCTAGTTTCAGCTATCCAGATGGCGCTATTATTGGCTTTGGCTATCCAGGTGGCGCTTCCGTCGACTTCAGCTATCCAGGTGACGCTGCCGTCGACTTTAGCTATCCAGGTGGCGCTGCCGTCGACTTTAGCTATCCAGGTGGCGCTGCCGTCGACGTGCCTGTTGAGGGAAGTGTCGTCCACGTACCTAAAGGTTCCTTGACCATATATTCTGAAGAAATAAAATTTAGCGGAATACTATATTCGCGGCGGACGTGACAAAACGAACCCTACATACTTCGTAATAGACCTGAAGCTATAACAAAGATACCGGATAACTTCGTACTACGGAAGGACGCCCTTATTGTTTTCACAAATCTGAGGGGCAACCCTTGCGACTTAGGAGCGCAAATTTTGGCCTCCCTCGGAAAATTGCCCGCATACAACGCCACCGTAGGACGCGCCCGAGTTTCAAGGATTAAAATACAATCGGTAGTATGCCTCCCTATCAAGGATTGAGCGTCAGAAGTTTTAAAGGGGGAAAACTTCCAGGAGGCAATCCGATCGTTAAAAGACGTCTGCATCGAACTTAATTTAACATCAATATAAATCTGCAAAGGCAACGTCGATCTTATCCCTTGGAACGTTGTCAAACGCCTACGCACGGATATATTACACGGTTGCTTGACGAAAATCGTCATTTGCACCAACCAACGAACCGTACCCCCGACAGAAGGCAGAAACACGATTATCGAGGAGTATCACTACTCCGCTATCAATGGGCATAAAGGGGTAACGAAGACCTATAAACGACTAAAGGAGAGATACGAGTGGACCAATATGAAACAAGATATACAGATCTTCATACGCTCTTGCAGAAACTGTCAATTGAAGAAGCTAGTTTGAGTAAAGACCAAACAACCTATGCTAATCACGGACACTCCCGGCAAGGCATTCGAGAAGATTTCAATGGACATAATAGGACCACTAGCTTGCATTCGCTCTGACAACGCCTACATACTAACGATACAAGACCTCCTAACCAAATACTTCCTAGCCATCCCTCTAAAGAACACGACAGCGATTGACATTGCCGACGCGTTTGTGAACGAAGTCATTTGCGTTTACGGGGCGCCAAAGACCCTTCTGACTGATCAAGGATCTAACTTCGTTAGTAGTTTAATGAAGGGTGTGGCACGTAAATTCCGGATAAAACAATACCAAACAATCACATACCGCCCCCAATCCAATGGCTTCCTCGAGAGAAACTACCATGTCTTGTGGGACTACTTAAAACAATACGTGGACAAGAATACGGAATGGGATCAGCTAGTTTTGAAACTAGCAACATTCTCATATAACACTAGTGTACACGAAGGTACACAGTATACCCCTCATGAATTAGTGTTTGACAAAACAGCCGAGATCCCTTCCAGTAACCCCCCAATCAGGAATAACGTACCCGAGACCTATACGGAATATCTCACCTCACTCTTTAACAAGCTGTCAGACGCTCAAGGAAACGCTCGCGTAATTCTAATTCACACTAAGCAGAAATCGAAAAAGTATTATGACGCCAAAGTCAACTCACAAATTTTTTGCGTAAATGATGCAGTGTACCTGTTAAAGGAACCTGTAAAAAGCAAGCTAGGCGACCAATATGCAGGACCGTACAGAATTCTAGCGAAATTAGATATGAATGAAATGTAAGATTAGATATAGGAAATAACCGGACTAGGGTAGTGCATGAGGATAAGTCACGCATGGACAAAAGTAGGGGGACGTCCCGCGTAGATATAAGAACGCGCAGCGACTACGCTCTCATTCCACTCTGGAACCCTGCGAGAGATGGATCGCGTGGCAACAGTACTCCTACTTTACACTGCTGTGGTGCTCGCCCCTCGGGCTCTTCATCGAATACGACTGCAGTAGAGAAAGCTTAAACATCACATCATTATTCCTCACCAACATAGCGGAATGTCATGTCGAGAATATGGAATCTAAAAAGTAAGATGTCTACCTCCAATTCATGCAGTTCAGCGAAATCGGATACACCGAGACAATACAGTGCCGTATCGAAATCGATCGCACCATATATAGATGTGGAATGTTTTCGCACGTGTCAGTGGTCTCAAACGGAAGACACGTTTACATAAGGGAAATATCCTCAGAAAATTGTAGGAAAGCGCAGGACACAGGCGCCATTTTCCTAGGAAATAACGCCCTTATCGACACTCTCAAACGCAACGCCACAATAAGCCATAGCCTAACCTTCGCGATACAACTAAAGAACGATGGAAAGTGCCAAGGAACGACCTATAGCAACCCGTACGGAACTTGGGACAATGTGGTTGTCCAAGTCAACATCAACATCACTCTCAGGAATTTCGTCATATCAATAAAATTTGTAACGAGGCGTTTCTACCTCGTTCCTAATAATATATAGCTATGTTCAATCGTTCTATTTACTATGTAGTTTCACTTACCCCGCCGTTATGTTCTCGACCGTAGTCGACAGTTAAAATATATTTATATTACGTTCTCCCTGCTGTACTTAATTGCGCTGCCCGACACCCGTTACACGACTAGCACGCCGGGAGCCCGGTAGTCCTCCCAGTCGCCGCTACGCGGCGCGAACTCGAGGTTGAGGCAGCACACGCAGTTAAATTTCCGCGGCCGCCTCTATAAAAGGGGGGCTCGCGGAACCATCGGGACGAGTTCACCGCCGGTCTCCTAAGAGACCAGCACGGGAGCGTGACACCGCGAACTCAGCCTCTCGAGGCACACCGTTCCAGACGACTACGTGCCGGGTTTTGGCCGCCGATCGAATTCAGAGGAGAGCGCGTCGGGCTTCGATCGTGACTCCAAGACACACTGTTCCAGGCGACGACGTGCCGGGTTTCGGCCGCCGATCGAATTCAGAGGAGAGCGCGTCGGGCTTCGATCGTGACTCCAAGACACACTGTTCCAGGCGACGACGTGCCGGGTTTCGGCCGCCGATCGAATTCAGAGGAGAGCGCGTCGGGCTTCGATCGTGACTCCAAGACACACTGTTCCAGGCGACGACGTGCCGGGTTTCGGCCGCCGATCGAATTCAGAGGAGAGCGCGTCGGGCTTCGATCGTGACTCCAAGACACACTGTTCCAGGCGACGACGTGCCGGGTTTCGGCCGCCGATCGAATTCAGAGGAGAGCGCGTCGGGCTTCGATCGTGACTCCAAGACACACTGTTCCAGGCGACGACGTGCCGGGTTTCGGCCGCCGATCGAACTCAGAGGAGAGCGTGTCGGGCTTCGACCGTGAGTCCACAACTCACCGTTCCAGACGACGACGTACCGGGTGGAAATCAACCCCAGGGACGACGCGGCCCAGAGCCCGGATCGCGGCCTGCCGCCACCGCGACCGCCCACTATTCCGAGTTGCACCGGCAACACCGATCGCACGTGCCTCGGGCACAGTATAAAAGCCCCACTCACTGTACACCAAAGCAATAAACTCTCGTTGTAAGTTAACACCATCGAGCACATTACTGCCATCTCTCTCTCCTATTACGATCCTGGACGCCGGCGAGCTTACCCAAGCGAGAAAACCGCAGGAAAAGAACAAGGCGAGAGAAGCGACCCCGTTACAAATTGTCGGCCAACGAGGTCATATTACCAGCCGGAGTTCGACGTAAAGCCACCGACGAAAAGTGCGTCGACGCAGACGGGACTGCTACCCACTAAAAATCCTCACCCAGAGACAATTGCGATTTCGATAAGTACGATGTTCTTTATGAAGGGCCAGCGCACAAGCTGACACCACCACTCGGACAGGACGGTGCACCGACTATCTTCACCGTCACAACCGTGACGAAGCAACGTTTGCGTTGGCGACAACCTCGGAATCCAACCTGTGTGGGTATAAGATTATCCACACGGAGCATCCCAAGCTGTTTCTGCTACAAACAGTAAGGATAGGAGTCAAGACAAAGACGGACATCGCGGTGGAAAACTTCGACATGTTTACTTTTTTTTTTTTTAACGTGGGGAAGTCCTCATGGAAAGGGAGGTAGTGCCGGACTTCTACCGGCTAAAACCCTACGGGCGTCCTACCCAGCGATACAAGATCCCCCCGGGGATCGTCAGTAGGCATGCTTCTGGGGGGAGATCCTCGCTCACGTGGGTATGTGCCTTTCCCTTGTGGAGGGGGGAGCGGAAGCATCCCCCGCTTCACTTGTGCGCCGCTTCAGCGCCCGGGCGGCGGATGGGGACGCCCTCCATCCGCCGCCCCAACGGGTCCCGGTTGTAGGGGTGTCGGGATTCCCCGTCCAACCCCCCCCCCCC
>NW_022639717.1:6912-10635 GCF_010583005.1 Odontomachus brunneus
CCCCCCCCCCCCGGGCTCCCCCACACCATATCTTCCCTCACGGGCCAGTTGTCGTCGGCCAGCTCGGCATCGATTTGCGTCGTGTCTCACCCGCTCCACGCACCCGCGCACGCACTCATTCACTCACTCATGTCCCCCAAGCAGACAACATTCTCGCCATGCACCCGCGCCCGCAGCATTCATACATCTAAAATTAATTACCTAATCGCGACATTATTTTAGGATAAAATAGAAGCACACAAGAAGAAGATTGCCCGGCCGGCAGGTCTCGTAGACATACCGTCCACTCCTCTAGTACGGTGGGGAGTCTTCCCTTCTTTTTGGGGACGAGATAGCGCGGGAGGTCGCGCCCCACCCCTCCCCCTCCATCCGTCTTCGTCTCTACGCTTCCTCCTTGGCCCTCACGATGGTGTTGGCAAATTTCGCTACAGCATCCCACGTCGCTCGACTTCCCGTCATGGCCTTGATGAGGGCCGGGAGTGGCAGGTCCTCCCCGGTTGTTGCCTTCAGCTCCTCCCGTTCCTCGCTCCATGCGGTGCAATGCTACAGCGCATGCTGTGCAGTGTCCAGCCCGATGTTACAATTTGGGCATAAAGGTATTCCTGTCTTCCCGATCCGATTCAGGAATTCATTGAAACACCCGTGTCCCGTCACTAATTGGGTGAGGTGGAAGGTAAGCCTCCCGTGCCTTCGCTCGAGCCACTCCTTGAGGATGGGGGCAATAGCCTCCCGTACGCGGGCTCCTGCTAGGACTTCGCCTGACAGGTGGGTGGCCCATTGCCTCATCATTAAGGCCCGTTCGTCCTGTCTTATCTCGTCCTCCGTGCTCGGAGATCAGTCCTCATGGCTCTTCAATTCCCGGATTCTCTTATAAGTCCTGCGATGCATCGCCGCTAGTATATAGAGAGGCGGTATCCGGACCAGCAGAGTGGCCGCCTCGTAGGACACCGTCCTATACGCGGCAATGATGCGGAGGCACAGGAATAGCTGCATGCGTTTGAGCGGCAGCTGGGCCCGCCTCCGTGCCGACGACGACGCAGGCGTCGCAATGGCTTCGCTCCAAAGCGGCGTCCCGTATAAGGCAACCGATAGGACTATCGCCGCGTATAGTCTTTTTTTCTCCTCATGCGGTCCCCGGAGGTTGGTCCCATGAGGCGACCGAGCGCCCTTACCATGTTCATGGCCTTGCCTCCGGCGTACTCCAGGTGGTACGCGAAGATCCAACCGCTGTCCAAGTATACGTCCAGGTACTTCATAGTTTTTCCCGTTTGTATCATTTCGTCCTCCACCCTAACGGATGAGAATCTAATTGGCTTCTTCCGGGGGGGATAGAAAACTATGGCCTCTGTTTTTTCAGCGGCGAGTCTTAGACCAAGCCGCCGGATGCGACCCGCGACCAGCGCAATCTGCAGGCTGGCTCGCACCGCAGCAAGTTCCGCGCTCTCCGCTGTGGCCACGATCAGCGTGTCGTCCGCGTAGGCAATGACGGAGCATCCCTCCACTCTGTGTGCCCTTAAAACCCAGTCGTATGTCAGGTTCCACAGCAGCGGGCCGAGCACTGAGCCCTGCGGTACCCCCGCCGTGACCCGACGCTCCCCCACTCGGCCACCCGCCACCGTGAACTCCACCCATCTGTCGGCCAGGTAGCTTCCCACGACATTTCTCAGACACGCTGGGAAGCCCCTCCCGTCGAGCGCAGCGTGTATGCCAGGCCACGGGAGCGAGTTGAAGGCGTTCCTGATGTCGAGGCTTACCGCTATTGCAAACTCACCATTGCCCATGGTGTTTTGTACAGTCCGTTACACCCTTAACAGGGCGTCGTAGGTGGTTCTTCCTTTTCTAAACCCGTATTGGTCCTCAGAGAGGTCTGCCGCTGGGTTTTCCTACATCCATTGTAGTAGGCGGTCCACTAGTGCACGCTCAAAGAATTTGCCTATCTTGTTCAGTAGGCATATTGGCCTCATCTTGCCCGCATGGTCTCCCTTATTATTGTTTCCCTTAGAGGCTTTGGGAATAAGAATCAATTTGGCTCTCTTCCATGCCTTCGGGAAAACTCCTTGTTTCAGGCAGAGGTTATAGCACTCTATTGCCCTTGCGATAGTGCATGCCGGTACCTTCTTCCAGATGGCATCCTTAATACCGTCCACACTTGGCGCAGTGTTCTTGCTCGGTCTGTTCTTTATTATCTTTTGGACTTCTTCCTGAGTAAGCTCTGGCCCCTCGTGGCGCTGTGCAGGCTCCACCGGGAGTTTCTTATCAAACTTGGTGGTTTCACCCGCGAGGAACAATTTGTCCAGCGTCAGCTTAAGAGCGTCCGCCTCAAGCCCCTTTGTGATCGTGGGTGACGCCTTTTTTAATTTTTTGAGGACTAGCCGATAGGGTAGTCCCCATGGATACGACTCCACCGATTTAATTAGTTCTCGCCATGCCATGATCTTTGCTTTCTTGATTTCAGTGCGCAGCTTCTATCTGGCCTCCTTGGATGCGCGTTCAGCTTCTTCCCTCTGCCTCTCCTCCTCATTTTTTTGCTGGAGGTCCTGTGGGGATTGTCGCCCCTGACGGTCGGGATTGCGCTCATTCCGTTTCCTGCGCCTCGCGTGTCTTTCGTGGATTTTGGTAAGTATTCTCCTGGCGCCGACGCAATCTTTCCTCAGGCTCACAATATCGGCATTCCACCAGTACACCTGTCGTTTGGTGCATCGTTTGCCTGTCCTCGGAGCCGCCAGATCGCAGGCTTCCTGTACCTTGGCTTGAAGCCATTCTGCAAGAACCTCTGCTGAGCCGGGCTCGCGTGGCTCCTCCTGTCCGCTCTATTCCAGTGCCGCGGTAAATCTCTCCGCATCGAATTTCCGCATGCTCCACCCCGGATATCGCCTGACTTTTGCGTTAGCTGTTGTCGTAGGGGTTCTTGCCATCCGGAGTTGGTATGTAATATATTTATGATCGGAGAGTGTCTCAAGGTCCGCGACCGTTTATCCGGATAGCGCGTTGGTCGCGTCTGGAGTCGCCCAGGTCAAATCGACGGTGGATATGCCCCGTGGATGTACACAAGTGGGGACATCACCCTCATTGATCATACGCAGGTCCAATTCCGCGGCCCATTCCTCGACTAGGGGCCCTCTGTTATTAGTTCCCCGCGGGTCCCATGTTTTGGACCGAGCATTAAAATCCCCGCCGATGATTCCTTTGGAGGCCCGCTCGTTCCTGACGAACTCCTCCAGCTCATCGAGGAACTCGAGGTACTCGCCACGCGCCGTGTTGGGTGAGGCGTAGCAAGTCACCAGTAGCCAGCTCTCAACTCGAACAGCCACATAGTTGCGTCCTTGCCTTACTAGTGAGCACGTTCTGCCGTTAGGCATCCGGGCCGGTGTTGTGCCCTAAGTGACGAGGGCACGTAAAGTAGGTTCGGGATCGGTTAGTCGAGAATACAAAGGCGGAATGATGTAATTCAATAAATAACTTTAATATACTTTCTTGTAATAACTTCCCGAGTTCTATTAACTAGTACAGATTGACGGTCGTGTAAGTTACTACCGCAGGACCGGAGGAGCAATAACCCTGCTCGGCGTTCTTCTCTGGTCCTTTTATAATATATAATTAGGTCATAGGAGGGGGTGTTTAAACAACTAGAGAGTTGTTGCATTTAGTGTTGACCTGTCCCCAATATGTTATAATATATTTTTAAGGCGACGCTTAGCGTAGCACTTGCATAATCATAATAAT
>NW_022639717.1:10645-13147 GCF_010583005.1 Odontomachus brunneus
TGTAAGTTACTACCGCAGGACCAGAGGAGCAATAACCCTGCTCGGCGTTCTTCTCTGGTCCTTTTATAATATATAATTAGGTCATAGGAGGGGGTGTTTAAACAACTAGAGAGTTGTTGCATTTAGTGTTGACCTGTCCCCAATATGTTATAATATATTTTTAAGGCGACGCTTAGCGTAGCACTTGCATAATCATAATAATGTTGTAGCGCTGTCGAGGCGGTTTCTTACAAAACGTTTCGGCAACGCTAAAAATAATACTAACGATTATAACATTCCTCCCCCCTGGAGAAAACGGAGGGTCTGGAACGACGTTTTCGTCTTAAATTACGAACACTTCCTGTTTCTTGTACAATTTGTCATTTTCCCCGTTACAGTAATAGTTATAATCGTTTTCCTTACTTTATTCCTTACTTATGTTTATGTTTTTCGCTTCGTTACAATTTTTTATTTTCCCGTATACAATTATATTTACAATCGTTTTTACTTACAACTATACATGTAGGCTATGTCTGCGTGTTAATTTTGGTTTAGGTTGTGTTCTAATATTTCGTTTGTTGTTACGTTCTATTACGACCGGCGAAATTTTTTCACTTTTAATTTCTTTATTACAATTATTGCAATTACAATCACTATGACTATGGTTATTCCGCTCGGTGCTGTGTATATAATATTTTTATAATGTAAAAACGAGTTTGAGTTGTTTTCTAAATTTCTATATGTTTGTGTTATTTTGTTACTTAATTCTGCCAACTCGGATGGGTTGTGTATTATTTTACTTGGTTTTATATGTAGAATTTCGTTTTTGTTTTTTACCGTGTTTTCCGGTGTAATTTCCAGGTTATAGTTTTTTCTAATATGTTATTTGATATTCTTTCCTGTGATTGTATTATAATATTTTTTATAGTTATTTTACATTGTTGTTTAGGTGTAATTATTCCCGTTTTTGTTATCTTGTTTTGGTATTTGTTATTCTGATCATATATACGTAATTGTTGTGTGTTGTGTGTTGAGAATAACCATGCGTTTTTTCCTTTTAAAAGGATTAAAATTGTACTGTCGGCGGTGATATATTTTGTTTTACATATTTCTTTATTTCTTGTGTCTGTATACATTTGGATTTCGCACGGTGCTGTTTGGTGAATTTTATAAATTGTGTTTTCTTGTGCACACGTGATTTTTTATGTGAATACATTCTAATAATTTGCTTTCGTGTAATGTAAGGTAAGTATTTGATTCTGTATCTATCGCGAATTTAAAGTATGTTGTTTCTGTTAACATGAACGTGTTGTTTATTTTGTGTACTGGGAAGAATATAGTGTTGATAATTGTGTAGGTTGGATATGTTATTAGAGGAATTTTCAAAATTGTATAAATCGTTTCGTTGTTGTAGTATGAGCTGATTTTGATGAATTTTTCTATTTCTAGCCAGTGCTCCATGGCAGGTGTGAATAGAAAATATGTTTTTAGGTAAGTGTATTGTTGATTTCTTAAGTTGTGCGATTATATTTTTAATGGGTGTAAGTTGGGGTAGTAATTTTCCCAACTTGGCGTTATCTATGTATGATATTATGTCTTTCGTTAGGTCGTTTATTACTGCGTTAAGTATCGTGTAGTGTTCAGTAATTTGTTCTTTTTTGTAGATTTCTGCTTCTTCTTTATAAAATTGATTTATACTATTCCATTTTATTTTGAAATTATTGTCTAATGTTTCTTCTAAGTTACCTAAGTGTCCTATAGTTTCGTTTAGAATTTGTAACTGATTTTTTATTGCGTGTTGTATCGTTTCCTCTTTGTTTTGTAATAGATGTAATTATTTGTTTATAATCTTTCCGTTGTCAGCATCCATTGTTCCAAATAAGGATTTGGCTATTAAACCTACTCCATCTATTAATCCACGACGTAAGTTTGGAGTCGACTTATACATTTTGTTTATGCTATTGGTTAATTTTCTTGCGCGTTGTAAATCTTTATCGGCTAGGTTATATAAGTTAGTGCACATTTGCCACGTTGTGCCTATCTTTTGCTGTGTATCACATATTTTTTGTGTTCTGACGAGGTAGGTTTGTATTTGTGAAATTCGTTGTGTTAATGAGCCTGTGTTGATTTCATCTTTCGATTTTAATTCCTTGCGTTTCGTATTACGTGCCTGTTGAGCGTCCTTCGACTTATCCTTTAACCTACCTTCTTTCTTATTCTTTGACGTAGCCTCCGGCGCGCGTTTATTATCTTGAACATTCACCGTCATTCCTTTCTCGTCTGTTTTAACAGACGTTTTAAGGTCGGTGCCTTTGGCATCCGATTTGGACTGAGTAACATAGCTGTTGTCGCTTACCGACACGTTTTCTTTAACGAAATGTGTTTCCTCTGCTAGTTGGGCGTAAGTTTCCGCTATAGGTTCGATTAGAGATTTAGATGAAGAGTCTATCTTGAGTTTATCTGTATCTTGCGTATTAGACTTCGTTTTATCGGATCTTTTCTGTTTGCCTGTTTTCGTCTGAC
>NW_022639717.1:13157-18390 GCF_010583005.1 Odontomachus brunneus
TATCTTGAGTTTATCCTCTTTCCCGGTCGATTTATTTTTACTCTCGACTGGCAGTGGTACTTCGACGCTAACTTCTCTTGCTTTATCTGTATTTTGCGTATTAGACTTTGTTTTAACGGATCTTTTCTGTTTGCCTGTTTTCGTCTGACCTTTCTCCGTTTCTCGCTTCTCAGTTTTTTCATCGTTCGTATCACTAATGAAAGCTTTATTCTCACCTATTTTCTCCGGACTCTCTGGGGACATTGCCCTTTCTATTTTTAATTTAGCGTCCGTTTGACGATACTCTATTCTTTTGTTTTCAATTGACTCCTTAGCTTCAGTTTCATTGCGCTCTATTTTATCATTCTTATGTATGATATCAGTTTGTATTATTTCTTCAGTTTGCCAATTTATTTTAGGCGACAAGACGATTTCCTTGGGCTCTTCTTTAAAATCGGTTTCCTTAATAACTGTTGTTGGCGTCTCTATAATTTTCGAAGTTTCTTCGGTTATTTGCTCTGGTTTCGGGACAATCACTTTCTCTGCATTATCTGAACACGTTAAAATTTTTGTTTTATTTAAAACTTCGCTTGTTGGCACTGTCGATGACGTAAGATCGATAATGACTTCTGTTTCTATTTTACCTTTTGAGGCTTTATCTTTCTTGCGCGAATTAGCTTTACCTTTCACGTTACCGTTTACCTCAACAACTTTTGCGCTGTCGAGCACTTTTGGCTCCGGATCTTTGACTTCAGTATCAACCAGCGATTTGTTGGATTCGGGAGAACTATTTTTGAGCATCTCTTTAACACCGTTTTCCAACTTCTCCCGATTCTTATTATTACCCTCGACTTCAGTTCTTTCGACTTTGTTTTGCTCTTCGATGATGGTCCTTTCTTCGACGTGTCTTTCTGTCTTGTCGTGCTTTCGGCTTTCGTAGTCATGCTTGGTCTCTCAATTATATTTTCCAACGGAGTCTTTTGAGTTTCCGATGTTTTTGCAATTTCCATCGAGTTGCTTTCGTCGACGATATTTATTTTCTCTTTTGTGTCATCGCACGGAACATTCGTTTGTTGATGAACTCTACTCCCTGCGCTTTCTCCGTTACCTTCTTTCATATTCTTGCCTGCATTGTTCTTGTGCTTAGCCTTAGTATCATATTTGCTATGATTAACGTGGCTATCGTCGGTAATATAAGGTTGATCTTTCAGCTCCTTTTTGGTACTACCTTTCCGGTTTTTCACCTCGCCTTTGGAGCTCAATTCTTTCGTGTCATGGTTACCATCTTTAATTTTTATGTTATCCTTAAGAGTACTTTGATCTGGCGCTTTAACCTAGCTCGATAATATGTTTTGTATGCCTGGCGTGTTTTCTTTTGCTCTTGCCGCTATTTTGGATTTTCCGGCTTCCTTGGATTCTTCGCCTGAATTGGTCTGTTTCTTGTCCCTTTCATCCTTAGATTTGTCTAGAGTCCCGATAACGGATTCTCGAGACTTGTTCTGCTCTTTAAGCTTATCCTTCTGAGACTTCGCTTTCTACTTCTCCATGTTCTTGATTTCTTTAGGCGTTTTGTCAATTTCATTGTCGCACGCCGTAGTGTCCTCTAACCTTACATAAGGTGTGGTTATCCCGACAGGGTTGTCGGCATTATTTATTGTTGTAGGACGTATATAATTGTCAAGTTCTACTAGGCAATTTTCAATAAAAATTTCCTGCGAAATTTCTTCAGCTGAGATTACTCCCACTCGATTTATGCTCACCGCGACGAGTATTCTTACTTCACTGCGCGCGGGGAGGTTGTACATTTGCTGTAGTATCAGCGGTAGACTTTGTCCGGAAACCGTCATTGTTCTTGTTTTATAGTCAAATTTAGCGCGGTGTTCTTGAAGGAAATCTATTCCTAAGATCCCCTCATATTCGATTGGAAAATCATCTTATACGACAAATAGTTCAAATTTCCGACGCTGTTTTCCTAAACTGACAGTGGCGGTTATTTTTCCTATAGTGAAAGCTTTATGTCCGGTGATACCCGTTAGCGTTGTGACGATGCCTTACACGCATCGTCCCGAATAACAGCCAATACAACATCCGTTGGCTGTAAACGGCGCTAAGCGCCAAACAAATAATCCAAACATAAACATGCGCTACGCCTAAAGACACGTAACGTCAACAAACAACATCAAATGTAACGAGACGGTATATAAACCGTGGCCGAGAAATAAGCGGAGAGACCGATCCGGACCGCCGACCGAACTCGATGCTTCAGAGCGGAGAGCAAGGTATCCGACCGTATCGTTTCTACCTGCCCGTCACCTTCCGAAACCACATCGACGAAATCGGCACCTGGAGATTGTGTGTTCGCTATCTCCATCAAGCGCTCTTGATACCGACTTCGCCGTCCTCTCAGGATCCAACGACCGGCCTACGAGTTCGTGTGTTCGCGAACCCGATCGAGTCCTCTCGGTACCGATCGTATCCCGACCCCACGAGCAAGCATCCGAGCCAGTGTGTTCGCTGCGCCCGATCGAACGTTGTCGATACTTGCTTTATTAAATACGGCGATACGCGAGTCGCCCGATATATCGCGGAACGTGCTGCGACACGTCAAGATCCCGTGTACCGCCGGAACCCCGCCGCTATACGTCAGTTCGCCTTACGATTCGCGGATTCCACGCGCCGTGTCTATTGCGAAGTACCAGCTTCGCGCTATTCGCCCCGTCTACCGAATCGCGAGACTCGACCAAGCAAAACCGAGACCTGATCACTGCTGCCGTCTCACGCCGAAACACGCGTAGCTCACACCGTTGCTCTGTATACTAAAGATCAAATAAATTGTTATTTGTTATTATTTGCTGGTGTCAATCATATAACGATCCTTGACTCCGACGAGCGATATTCCCGGCGATACGACCAACAATCAACGCGAGACGTACGATTGTTACAGCGTCAATTTTTCTGCAGTCATAGGGGTATCATCGTCTAATGTTTGTATTTTTACGAGACTAAGTGCGGATCCCGTGTCAACAAGAAATGGTATTCTTTTTCGTTTAGCTTCCTTTATTGGCAAGTTTACTAGGTCAAATCCGGTGCAGCTATGTAAATTTTGCCGGATCTGGTTTATACGGTAGTCGCGCATGCGACTTTGCTCCATTTTGTTTTCTTCCTCCTGGTCACTGTTGAATCTGACGCTCCCGTTACTGAGATGTCGATGGTTTATTTATATCTAGCGCGGTGATAGTCACTGGGCGCGAGGGTTTACGGTAGTCACTCGCGGTGTCCCGTGTCTCGGTCGGCTTCCCGTGTGTGTACCAGCAGCTATCGTGAATGTGTCCGTTTTTCTTGCATCGTGTATACGATGTGTCGGTCGCATTCACGCGAAAGGGTATTGCTGGTTTAGGTAGAACGAACCGGTTTCCATATCGACTGCTACGGCACTCGCGTCCTTGATGTCCCATTTTTCCGCATTTTTGGCATTGTATTATGGGAACATCTCGTTTAGTATTTTCGAAAGAACTTCGGTTATACCGGTTTGTTTCATATGTCCGCGCAGGAGCTTCATGCGTTCCTTTGATACTTTCTTCCTCTATGGCTCCTGCTATTGCCTTGGTTAAAGTCGCGAGTGCGCGGGACCGGACTATTGTTTGTAGCCTGTCGTTTAGTCCTAGTTGATAATTGATTAGGGCTAACGATTTCAAAAAGAAATGGATGCCGAGTTTTTGTGTGGGAGAGTAGAGATCCCCCTCTGTTCCGGCTTCGAATAGATCCGTGGTTAATGATTCTACACGGTTTCCGTAAGTTTGCGCATCTTCTCCAGGCTTTTGATGCAAATTGTTAAAATCTCGAAGTTGTCGAGTTACTGATTTCTTTTTCATGAAACATCTTTCTAACACATCCTTTAGGACAGCAAAAGTAGGAATGTTTCGGTTTTTATTCTCAGTTAGGGCGATTCCCTTTAGTTTAGTGCAGATTACTGCTCGAATTAATGTAGATTAATCAGCAGGGTGTATTAGCTCAAACGCGTATTCACACGCCGTTAGGAATTCTATTAGTTTATCATCCTGCGTGCCATTGAATATGGGGATCTGATCTCGCGCCTCCCTGATGCGTCGGGATCGATCCTCGTTAATTGGGGGTAATCCGTCTGGGAAATGGTCATTGTGGCCTTGTTTTCGTTTGTCTGGAGGGTATCGTTCAGTATCTACGTTAATGTTTCTTACATTTTGTGGGTCGTCTATGCGAGAGTTAGTTAGTAGAGCTGCATTTGTATATATAGTATCGCGCAAGTCCTTTATACGCGCAAGTCCTTTATGCTCGTTAGCATTACTATATATGTCCACGTCGCGTCAAATTCTACTAAGTCCTGGTTGAGGATCGCTTACGTCGCTCAACGGCTCTTCTCGTAGTAGAGACCCGCGGGGGCGAGAGATTTGCTGACCTCTTCCGTTCTCCGCCGCGTATAAAGTTCCGTCGCGTTGCCCGGTGGCCATTTCGTCCAATGGATCGAATACACTACTATCGTAAGAAGTTAAGGAGAAATCTCCTCTTTGCGAGACGTCGCTAATGATACTGTGTGAGGGTAAATATGCGCGGCGTCTTGTACGTCGGGTGTTGTTTGTAACTTGCACGTTCGGTAGTATGCTATGGTCTATTTCTCCGAAAGGGAATTCACATTCGGCGATTACGTGCTCTGGATATTCGCGTTCGGTTTCATCCGAGTAGTCTAACATACATTGCACAAGCTCTAATGTTTCACGCGCGTCATTTATGGCGCTAGCAATTGTTTCGTTAAGGTTCGACAGGCGCTCGATAGTTAATCTAGCTGGTGCACTATGTAGCCACGATTGATTCTATATAGGTCAGTTAGGAGTACCGCTTTCGCTCGATATTCACGTTTTTACGTGTACGCTCGCATAAACCTAATAGCTTGGATTACAATAATTTCTCGACTAACGTTGTCACGGCTCTTCTGTAGCTCATCGTATTTTGGTTGAGTCGGCAAGTCGTCACTCGTTACTGGGTCAGTGGCGTTGGGCAGGTCGCGGTCGCCGCTGGTGCATTCGCCGTAGGGCAAAATAGTAGCCCTGTAGGGCGCTCGGGTGTCGCTGACAACGTAGTATCGTAGGCCGTAGCTCCGACGGTCGCCTTGATTACGCTGCTACTCGTCTTTCGCCGATTACCGCTGTCCTCTGCCGTCTCCGTTAGCTTTATGGTCCCAGTGTGTTATCTTGGAGGGCTCTCAATGACTTTTTTAGCT
>NW_022639717.1:18400-21834 GCF_010583005.1 Odontomachus brunneus
GCAAAATAGTAGCCCTGTAGGGCGCTCGGGTGTCGCTGACAACGTAGTATCGTAGGCCGTAGCTCCGACGGTCGCCTTGATTACGCTGCTACTCGTCTTTCGCCGATTACCGCTGTCCTCTGCCGTCTCCGTTAGCTTTATGGTCCCAGTGTGTTATCTTGGAGGGCTCTCAATGACTTTTTTAGCTCTCTCCAAATGTTTCTTCTCTCTCTCTTTTTTTTTGTGTGTGTTCCTAGTTAGTCGTCTTCGGGGCTCGTAATGAATTTTTCGAGCTCCCCTTATTGTTTCCCTTTTTGCTTTCTTGAGCCTTCCCGTCTAAGTATGTTGACGAGGTAAGTTTTCCTTCGTGCTTGCGATATCTGGTAACTCTTATCTCGTAACGTATCTCCCACGTCACTTGTTGGTTCCGACTGTATCGTCTTTTTTGTTTTTACATCACTTTTCTAACCCGTAGTTTCTTTTTACAGGTAGCACCTAGGCCCCGGCGGACACCGATCCCACCGCTGCCACCAATTTTGTTGTGCCCTAAGTGGCGAGGGCACGTAAAGTAGGTTCGGGATAGGTTGGTCGAGAATACAAAGGCGGAATGGTGTAATTCAATAAATAACTTTAATATATTTTCTTGTAATAACTTCCCGAGTTCTATTAACTAGTACAGATTAACGGTCGCGTAAGTTACTACCACAGGACCGGAGGAGCAATAACCCTGCTCGGCGTTCTTCTCTGGTCCTTTTATAATATATAATTAGGTCATAGGAGGGGGGGTTTAAATAACTAGAGAGTTGTTGCATTTAGTGCTAACCTGTCCCCAATATGTTATTATATATTTCCAAGGCGACGCTTAGTGTAGCACTTGCATAATCATAATAATGTTGTAGCGCTGTCGAGGCGGTTTCTTACGAAACGTTTCGGCAACGCTAAAAATAATACTAACGATTATAACACCGGCCTGCACATAATGGAGGCCAGTCCATTTCCGCTGTTCTGCCACTGTTGCGTGTCTCGGGCTGTCGGAGGCTTCGAAATTAGACACAAGCCTATCCCTAGTTCGGCCGCTTGGTGTACCACGAGATCGTAGGCAGGCCAGCTCCTGTTGAGGTTACATTGTAGGATCCTGAGGTCCATTGGTGTTAATCACCTGTGTTTCCCCGGCCCTCCGATCCGGTCCTCTGTTCGTCCTGGCCTTCACGGCCTGACATCGGGCTGTGCCAAGCCTGTGGTTGCCATCCTTCCCGTCTTTCTCGCATACAGCGCATTTCGGGCTGGCCGAACAATTCCTGGCGCTATGCCCTTCCTGGCCGCACTTGTAGCATAGTTTGGTGCGGTCTTCTATGGACATACAGCTATGTCTAACATGTTCAAATTCCCAGCACTTGTAGCATTGCAAGGGTCTCGCTTTCAGAGCCTCGATCCTGGCCACGGTCTATTCTTGATCTTGTTTGCCGCGGTTAGCCGTATCGCCGGGGCGAGTGGACATTGGGCCCAAACTGTGCCATTAGTCATCTTCCTGATCGGGCCCGTTCTCATCTCTTTCGGGGTGCATCCCCCTATTTCCGCCAGGACGCAGCGGACCTCATCAGTGGTCACTGAGTCATCCAAACCCGCGACCCGTAGGTCCCCTTTAATAGTGGGTCTGGCGACTACCGCGTCCGGACCGAGTACTTCTCGCAGCTTGGATGCCAGACCTTCCGCTTTGACCGACCCCTCAGTTCCGCCGATCTCAACTAGTATGCCACCGTTGACGGCCCTGCGGATCTTAGTTTGCTCAATTCCCAGGTCCGTCAGATATTTTCTCTCTGGCCGTCCGTAATGCATCACTGTAGGAAAAGTTAGCGTCGCGACCCGTTATTGATACCGCCGCCGTTTTGGGTACTCTGCGCCTGGGCGGCTTCTCAGCCGCGGGCCCGCCACTTCTCCTCTCGTTCTGGGATATACTCCTGGCCTTTTTAATCGCCGTTTTCTCAGGGTTACCGTTCCGGATTTCAGCATTCCTCTCCTTATTGGGCATCGTCGTCATCATCACGCTTTTCTCTCTCTTTCCTCTTTTCGGCTTGACCTCTGTCCACGCGTCTTCGCCCTCTACTCCTTTCCCCTTCCCTCTCCATTCTTTCCCTGACGCCGCAGGGAGTGATCGAAATTCCTCTATTCGGTAGAAAGTGGTCAACCGAACAACCGAGGTGATTCTTGGTCCTGCCTTTATTTTCGGGCCTTCGTCCGTTTTGGCCGGAGGGGGAGCGGAATTTCCCACTTTGCATGTCTCTTCCGTTCTCTGCCCCTTGTTAGTCTCGTCGTTCAACTTTTTCCTGACGTCCCGTCTTATTCTGATCAATTCGGAGATTTGTTGTGACAGATTTCTTTCGTGTGTGCGTTCTTTGTCCGTGGATTCATACGTATCCACCTGAGCCGGCAAGGGCGTACTGATTCCCCTGAGCGGGGGTCTGAACACCGTGTCGGTTTCCTCCTCTCGAACTGGTTCGCAGTCCATCAAATCGTTTACCAAGACGGGCTCTCTATTACTCTCTATAGCGCCTTCCGCTATTCCGGTTTTGCTCATTGTGGCATTCATGGTCGCCTCCGTTCTCCATCCCAAATTTTTCCCTTTCCTGTTTGCCTTAGGCTGGCCGTTTCCTTTCTCAATCTCTTTGATTCTCTAATTTGCCTCCTCCAGATCCTTCCTGTTCCTTTCGCATTGAGTCCTCAATGCGTCCAATTCCTGCGTCAATTCTTTGTTACGCATCCTAAGGTATAGTGGGTCTCCCACGGCTTCTACCTTGCCAACCAGAGTATAAACTAGATCCTTAAGCTTCACTACATTCCTCTTCAACTGTCCATTGAAGCGCCTCTGTATGTTAGGAGATTTGATTCTAATCGTTTCCATTTCTTTCAGCCATTCCAGGGCGGTCGTCCCGATCGCAGTGGCCGCCATCTGGTCATATTTTTTGGGGCCTAGTGACTCCCTCGCGGGTTCGGGGGATATTGTGTCTCTACTTTTTTTCCTTTCTGTTCTTCCCTTTCCATTGCCGTCGTCCATTGTTGACAGCTCCTCACTTTCTTCTTCCATTTCTTTCTCTGCTGCCTCCGCTCCTATCGTGCCGGCATCGGGGCCATCCTTTACCACGTCTCTCTTTTTTACCCACTCCTGCTGGTTGTTGCCTTGGCCCTTCCCAGTGTTCTTCTCCTCCTTCCTTCTTTTCCTTTTAGGCAAGGCCACCTTCCTCACCTGGATGTTCCTGCTTGCCTCGTGATCATCGAAGGATACTGCTTGGCTTCCATTGTCCGTCCCGTCGCCGCATTTGCCCCGGCTTCGTGCACCCGGGGCCGGGCCCGTCAATTTATACACCAGGGGTGTGTCATCATCTGAATCCTCAATGGATATGTGACGCCTCCTCGTGCCAATCGCCTGGCATCTTGGGGGGGGGGGGGGGGGGCAAAAG
>NW_022639717.1:21898-32778 GCF_010583005.1 Odontomachus brunneus
TTGGGGGGGGGGGGAGAGGGCAAAAGATGTCCTCCTCCTCCGTCTCTTTGTTTCCGTCGCTGCTAGCGACGGGGTCACCCTTTCTTTTCCTCAGCGACAGCGGAGCGTCTTCCTGCATAATAAGATCCCCGGTAACCACAGCTGTGTCCATGACAGCCGTCACCTGTTCGGCGCGTTTCACCTCCGCGAGCGACTCTGTCGTTTCGCGTGTGGAGGGGCCCGGGTCGGGGGTCACCGCTCCCAACCCAGAGAGTGACGCTTTTGCAGCCTTGACTCCCTCTCCTGGAACGTCCGCTAGCGGCTCTGTTGATGATTCAGGGCCGGCGGTTTCATCCCGCGGCACCGAGGATTGCGATGCCAATTCCTGACCTTGCTGTTCAGTAGACTCCTTGAAATACGGTCGAGCATTTTTGGAATCGGCCTCTCCGCTCTCCCGGCCTTGCGGCAAAATTTGATTGGGATTTTGGTTTTGTAAATGAAAAGTATCTATTACGGGTGACTTAGTCCCACGAGTGCGGCGAGAATTATGATACGTTCGGGCAGAGCTCCCATTACCCGAACGTGGCTGTCCTACCACTGGAGGCGCCAGTTGCCCAGTAGGTTGGGCCGCTAGGGACCGGCTATACCCACCGGCCATGCATCCTCTCATCGCGGCCCGAAGCTTGAGATTCGGGGGTTTTTTCTAAGGTGTTCTTCCTCGCGGCTCGGGCAGTGAAGCCAGAGCCCCCGTCTCCCCCGCGCAACGTCATAGACGTGACATAACGCACGCGGGGGTGTAACGGTGTGGTCAGGACTGACACCGCCAGTCCAGCGCTGTGGGGTCCGGGCAGATGCCCCGACGACCCCTGATACCTATTTATGGCGCAGCTGCCCATCCCAACAGGGGTCGACCGCACTTAGCGGATGTTCCTTCTTTGCCACAGGATCTACCACGGGATAAACTAGTGCATCCGATTGATCTATCCTGGAGATTCATCAGTAACACCTCGGGCCTCCCACCACTGCAAGGTGGCGGTTCTGGAGGGGAAAAGAAGTGCACGCCTTTTGCGCTCTTTTCCCACCCGTGGTTCCAAGCACCGGCACCCCTAGCGGTACGCTTCATCAATAGCTCAGGTAACACCCCTTGGTGGAACCTTCATCGCAGCGGGGCCTAAGTGCACAGCGGCCTTAGTCTAATGGATCAGGGGGCGTGGATCCTCAGCGTTGCCATAGCAGATCACCGGCGCGCCCCCCGTTGCCGACTATCACCGGCCACCGTGCACCGTGCATCCTGTTCTCCGAATGAATCCCGGACTTACGGGACAGCGACGCGGCCGGACCCTCGCGTTGGGGTTTCCCACTGGGACACCGATCAAGGCAGCGGCCACGCCGGGCCGCAGCATGCACCGGGGGGCGTACCCGCCCAGGCGCCACAACCCAGCGAACCTGACAACCCAGCCGGCACCCAGAAAGGACCCCTAATAGAAAATGAGGCTCCTGTGCCTCATCCCCCCCTCTGAGAGAGCACACTCACCCAGCGGGTAACCCCCACGCCTCCCTGAGCCCAGGGCATGTCCCGGGCGTAGAGTGACGATAGGCTATCACAAAGAAACACACACACACCCACTCTGAGCCATCGGCCACCTTCCGGCCTCCGACCCGTGTGCCTTCGCCTTGTGCGCTCTACCCCAGAAGACCGCCCAGGCGGTAATACCCCTTCCCCCGTTATCCCCAATTGCGGGTGTTGGTGGCTGTCTCCACGGCCGAGACACCACCTCGTGGTCTCCGCACCCCGTCATAATGCCTGGGCTGGGACCGTGCAGCATCCGACAGGGGACTTCGCAGACTCCGCCGTGTCCAAAGCCACCGAGTTCCAGCCATCTGTCCCGGATGGACTTTCGTCCGCCCGACCCACAGCAGTGTCGTAGGCTCGGCTGGGCAAGGCCGAGGTCACCCATATGGGAGACCCTAGCACACTCTATTTCATTGCCCCGACCCACAGCCGCGAGGTGCCGTAGGCTTAGCTGGGCAAGACCGAGGTCGCTCGTAGCGGAGCCTCTAGCAAGCCCTACCTCATTGCCCCGACGTGGCTCCCACCAGGGGGGGACGCCTTGGACAGGCAACCAGTTCTTAGACAACTCCCCGGGTGTACAGGCCACCCGCAGCCTACCTGCTCCCAATCCCAGCGCCAAGCAGGGAGCGGAGACATGGGGTAGCCTCCGGCCCTCGCAGATGCCAGGTACTTTACAGGAGCAGGACCACCGCGTCACGCCGCTCACGAGGTGGTACGGCTTTACCCCGGACACAGTCAAACTCCACCCGCACATGCGAGAGAAAGCGGGTGAGCTCTAGAACAGGGTACCCCGCGTTTGAGGAGGGCACCTGCTGGCCCATTCGGTCGTCCAGCGGTGAACCCTCCTCCCCACCCCCGCGATTCTTGTCGACAAACCTTCCCAACGCCAGTACCCCTCCCCCGAATTTTTTTCGCCCGGACCGACCCGCGTCCGTCCCCCCGCCCAAGG
This sequence comes from Odontomachus brunneus, assembly GCF_010583005.1. Taxonomy (NCBI): domain Eukaryota; kingdom Metazoa; phylum Arthropoda; class Insecta; order Hymenoptera; family Formicidae; genus Odontomachus; species Odontomachus brunneus. The sequence continues at coordinate 24,400 of NW_022639717.1, forward strand.
TTCCGGACACCGGTACCCAGCGCCCCCGGCGGTACGCCTATCGATCGCTCCGGCCACACCTCTCGGTGCGCCTTCATCGCACACGGGGTCTAGGCGCACAGGGACTTTAGTCTAACGGATCAAGGGGCGTGGACCCCCGACGTTACCATAACGGATACCGGCGCGCCTTTCGTTGCCGACTATCCCCATGCGCCCGTGTTGCCCGTCCTCCGGACAGGATCACCAGGAAGCGCCAGACCAATGCCCTTTCCCCCAGGCGCCGCGGACGGTGCCGTCTGGGAACGCGGTCGAGACCGTGCTCACAGCCGGCCCGCAGACCGGTCCGTCCTACATAGCGATTCTACCTCGCGCGAACACATCCTACTCTTCCCTGGGCCGCCCGGCATGACACACATGACCTACCGGTATAAGCCTCAGGGTTTCCCCCCGTCCCTACGGTACCCTGTCCACTCTTAGCCAGCGGTCCCCAGGTAGGGGCCTTCCCTCCGGCCGAAACCGAAAGGTACTGCCGCCGAGCCTTCATCGGATCGCCGGAGCCCCCCCCACCACGGCGAGGTGGTGGACACAGGAGGGTTTATTTCTTTATAGGGAAAACGCCTACTGTGCGCCCCTCCCCCACCTACAATTCTAGACGCGAGCACCCCCGGCGGTGCCATCATCGGTCGCTTAGGTAACCCTCCTCGAGGCCCCTCATCGCACGGGGTCTAAGCGAGCCGGGATCTTAGTTCGTGGATCAGGAGTGCGTGGACCCCCGGTGTTGTCGCTCCAGCGAATCACCAGCGCGCCCCCCGTTGCCACATCTTCACTAGCCCCGAGCTCGCCCGTGTTGCCCGCCCTCCGAACAGAATCACCGAGAAGCGTGATCCCGCATCATTCCCCCCAGGTGTTGCGAGATCGGTTGTTTAGGGGCGCGACCGCAATCACGCCTGAATCCAACCCGCTCGCCCGTCCAGATCCGCCCTCACCCCCGTCCCGGACGCCCCTCGACGTCCCGGCTCGCAGAGCAGCAGCTCGACCAACCCTCCTGTTGGGGCTCCCCATCGAGCCACCGGCCAACACCCAATCCGCGCACCCAAATCCGCCACGCCCCCCAGCCCAGCCCGCACCCGGCGAGAACCCCCGTAGACCTCGCGATTTCCACAGAGTCCGTCCAGGGATCGCCACCGCCCAGATCCCCATCCTCCCACTAATCTCTTTCTCTGTTTCAGATGCCGCATCCGGACCCCAGACCCAAACATCCCCCCGGTCGCGACCCGGACCCCGGAATCGGCCCCACCAACGGACTCGGTAAATATTTCCGGTAAGTATTTCCTGCGTACTTTCTTTTTAGGATCACAACGACATCGTTCCCTAGCCGCGCCCGCCCCGAGGCGCGACCCGACAGAAAAGAGAGGGGAGGACAACAGACCGGAGCGCGAACAAAAACACACGCGCTCCCGAGGCGAGACCCACGAGAGGGAGGGGGGACGCCGGCACGGAGCGTGATCAAAACAGAACAAAAACACAGAGCCCGAGCACAGTAAAACAAAAACACGTCCGCTCCCGACGGCAGCCGAGGCCAGACTAATTCCAAAACAGATCCGTTCCCAACGGCAACCGAGACAAGTCCAATACGCATGCGCCCTCCTAGCGCCAGCAAGAGCGTCCCGTTGTGCCTCACCCCCCGAGCCCCAACCCAAGTAAACAGCCCGATTCCGCCCTCCACGGGGGAGCCACGAAGCCGCCCCGCACGCGAGCAACCGCCCAGTTCCTCCAGGCCCTCCGCCGCCCCCCCTCCCGGCATTGGGCCTTTCTTGTGTGCCCTCGCACTGCACGTCCCTTCCCGGTGGAACGAGCAGCCGGTTACTCCCCTTCCCCTCTTATTCCCGATTGCGGGTCTTGGCGGCCACCTCCGCGTACGAAATGCCACTCCGTGGTCTCCATCGCCCCCGCGTCGCTTGGGCTGAGACCCTACGGCCCCGCGTACGCGATTTCGCAGACTCCGCTGCGCCCAAGGACACCAGGCCCCCGGCGGCCCCGTCACGGACGGAGACAATCCGTCCGCTCTCATCATCGTGAGACGTCGCCGTAGGTTCAGCCAGGCGGGACCGTGGTTGCTCGAAGCGGAGCCACTAGCAGGTCATGCCTCATCGCCTCGACGTAGCTCCCGCTGAAAAGCAGGACGCCAAGACATGGCCGCCAGCCGCCAGGCAGCCCCCCGGATGTTCAGGCTTCCCGCAGCCTCCCCTCCTCCCGCCATCCCACGCCCACCGGAGAGTGCAGCCCCGGGGGGGAGACCCGGCACCCCGGCGGACGAGGGCATCGACGGGAGGAGGCCCCCGCGCCGTGCCACTGTGCGACACTTCGCGGAACCACCCCCCGCGCAGTCATCATCCCCCCGCACATGCGGGGAGCGGTGGACCCTGAAGCAGGGCTACCCACGTTTGAGGAGGGCACCTACGGCACCAGGGTCGTCGTAACAGCAGTGAACCCTCCTGTCCACCCCCGCGACTCTAGGCGCAAAGTCCTCCCATCACGAATGCCCCCCATTATTCCCCTGGACCGGCCCGCTTCCGCCCCCCACCCGGAGTTTCAACGGCCGGCACCCAGCACCCCCGGCGGTACGACCATCGGCCGCTCAGGTAACCCCCCTCGGGGCCCATCATCGCACGGGGTCCAAGTGGGCCGGGACCTTAGTTCGTGGATCAGGGGTGCGTGGATCCCCGGTGTTATCGCTTCAGCGAATCACCAGCGCGCCCTTCGTTGCCACATCTTCACCAGCCCCAAGCCCACCCGTGTTGCCCGCCTTCCGGACAGGATCACCAGCAAGCACCAGACCGGCCCCCTTTCCCCCAGTCGCGGGCGGCGCCGTCCGAGAACGCAGCCGAGGCCGCGCTCACAGCCGGCCCCGCAGGCTCGGTCCAACCCACGCAGTGATTTTACTTTACGCGATCACCCTTTACCCTTCCCCGGGCCGCCCGGTATGACACCCATGGTCCACCGGTGTAAGCCTCAAGGGATCCCCCCATCCCTAAGCTACCCTGTCCACTCTTGGCTAGCGATCCTCAAGCAGGGGCCTCCCCCCCGGCCGAGGCCGAGGGGTACTGTCGCCGAGCCGTCACTGGGTCGCCGGAGCCCCCCCACCACGACAAGATAGTGGACGCCCGGGGGGGTCGACATATTCACCTATGTCAACTCGAAATTCGTATATATAGAGAGACACATGAAGGACCAGCTGACTCGAAAGATATGGCACCAAAATGTGCCTTAGAGAAACAAGTGCTAGAAAACGCGCTCTCATTATTTAGTATAGCTCCGGACGAGGTGGCACACCGCTTGATGAAATCATCCGGAAAAACGGCCGTCACAGCGGGAGAGGTACTGTACATAATCAAGTGTGTTTCAGTCATATGCAAGGTTCGCCAGACGGAAGGATGCTACAACAAACTTCCCGTCACCTACAACAACGCATTCTACTTCTTGACTCCAAGGTCGAGAATCCTCTCGAAGACCGGAACCCCGAGGGATTGTAACGAGCTGCTACCACCCATGTATCACCTTCAAGATACTTGGTTTCGGATGATGCCGCATTCGGTGAAACCACTATCACCACCCGTGATATGATCACTGACGAAGCCTAGATGGAAATACGTGGACCCATCACACTTCGCAACGAGCGGTATCTATTCAACCGAGAACTTGGAACGCCTTCAGAACCATATAATGTTCCCCGTGGAAAAACCCGCCATGCTAAATACGATAGCACATGGCTCATTGGGAGGCAATATCCCAGCAAGAAGCGTCTCGCTTTACAACATGCTGGATGAAGAATCCTTAGAGCAAATCGCAGAAATCGCAGGTACGCGCCTATAGAAAGATTTCATCACATTCAGCTCGGCCAGCACGGGAATACTGGCCATCTTCTTGATAGTACGCCTCACCAAGATGGTAATAGACTCCGTGATACAAGGTTACGCTATACACTCCATCTATGGATGGAGTATCCACTTCTTTGAGGCCATTTGCAGCTCCCTCACGCACCTCCTCATCCTCTTGGTAGGACAGAAAACGACCCGCCAAGAGAAGGAAAAAACAAAGGAAATCGAGCACATCGAAGTGTTAGTGCAGTCGGGAAGTGATAGTGATAGTGGAAATAACCAAGAGAAAGAGACCCGAAAAGAAGGACATGGTCACATAACCATGCATGATTACGGTAAACTAAATAAATATCTAAGTTCTGCGCCAACTAGTCTCTAATATAGCTCGTAATTAATATAGCTTTGTCTCTAAATAATATAGTTCGTCTCTAATATAGCATTAACTCAAATATGTTATAATCGCGAATAGTATTAGCGCTTTCGAAACACTTCATGAGGAATCGTTTCAATTGTGCCACAACAAGGAAGCGGATGTGCAAGTGCTGCGATAAGCACCACCTTGCACATTCCGCATTTCGGACCTCGATTCGAAATGCATTAAACCATTACCAAATATGGTAATCTTCTTGTCGCCAGGCACCCCCTCCGACAAGACTAAACAATATTATAAAAGAGCGGAGAAGACCACACGCGTCAGACTTAACACCTCGGTCTCTCGCCGCGACATACGCGACCAACGCGCGGTTCGCACATTACTAATAAGAATGGGAGTAGTAATTAAACACGTACAAGTGTACTTATCAAATAAACCTTTTATATTTAAAACTACTAACGTAGTACTATTATTGAATACATCTCGCACCCACCGCCACACACCCTGCCGCGCCCGCATCACTGATCACGAACTCTTCTCGTGTCCCGGCAGCACGGGCACGACAAATAGGAGAAATGTTGATCCCAGATAGAACCAACATTTCTTTATAAGGGGGATGGTGTCACGTCCGCCGCGACTATATTATTCTGCTAAATCTTATTCCTTCAGAATATGCGGCCAAGGAACGTTTAAGTACATGGACGACACTTCCCTCAACAGGCACGTCGACGATAGCGCCACCTGGATAGCTAAAGTCGACGGCAGCGCCACCTGGATAGACAAAGTCGACGGCAGCGCCACCTGGATAGCTAAAATCAACGACAGCGCCACCTGGATAGCTAAAGTCGACGATAGCGCCACCTGTATAGCTAAAGTTGACGATAGCGCCACCTGGATAACTAAAATCGACGATAGCACCACCTGGATAGCTGAAACTAGGATAGCACCACCAGAATAACCGAAAATTAAGATAGCGCTGACCAGTTAGGTGGAAATTAAATAAAAATTAACGGGCCATAAGCCCACCGATGCGAGCGCCACTTTGTTAGGTGGAATCTAAATAGTTAATACCGGGCCTTAAGGCCGCCGACACTAGCGCCGCTTCGACAACATCGGGTCCAAATATGGATCTGCCTTAAACCCCATTCGCATTATGATGCAACTAGCGCCCACGCAAGTCGAGTCCCCTCGATGCACGCCATTGCAGGCTCAGTTCCAAGTCGGCAGCTAACCCCTTCGGATCGTCTCCGTCTAGATAAGTAAGGCCTCCTCGTGTAACTAACAACCCTAACTCTAATTCTAACTCTGATTTCAATTCTAACTCTAACGGTAACTCGTAGCTTTATAAATAACTTAGTGGTAAATATATTAAGTTAGTTAACAATCCGACGACTTCTACAGCACTACCATTACTCGTTGCATAATTCATTTTGGCAGCCACGCGGTAGCATTATTCCACGCATAATCCACACAAATAACGAGCATCCGCTTTCTAACCGACTTAAATTTGATACAGACCGTTCAATTATTAAACAATATTGTTAATTCGCTAGCCAATTAGTTGCATTTTTGAATATTTTCGAGAAATCTCACTCGACTCGTGGTTGCCGCGTGTTCACCTGGATATCCGATAAAGTACTGAAATACCGGCTATTCATTATGTAAGCGCGCAAATAAACATTGATCCATCAATATTAACGAACGTCGAACGCATACAGCTTTATATTTTTCAAATAGTAAAAATATTTCCGAATTTAAATAACATCTTTTATCCGCCACGTGTATAACTCTGTAAGTCAAGGAATCTTAGAATATATGCTAGAATCCACTCACAGGTTGTTGATTCTCCCTCTCCAACATTTCCCTCAACCAGTGACGATGCAAAAAGGATCAACAGTTATTAAAATTATAGTCTCTGCCTTGCAACTCACCGAGCGACGATTAGAGCCGTCACTGCGCTCCTCGTTCGGGGTTGCAAGAACAGAACTGCGCACACGTTTAGCATGCGTGTCGATTGCATCAATGGCCAGAACACGCCGCGCCGGATGTAAAGTCCAGTTACGCCGCTTATACAACCGCCTGTACGCACCGGTTCGCGAATGTTACAGTGCTTACCTTAAAGTAAAACCTCCACTACACACCGTGTAACGTTTCTTGTGACCGCTCTTTTTTTTTTTGGTCTGCCTGCTTACATCAACAATAGCCACGGCTGGTAGAGAGCGGTGCACCGAAAAAGAGTTATCAATGTGTTTAAATAAAGTGAGAAAGAAGCAATTTAAATATGATATTTTAGTATATCAAAAGAAAACCTCGTTTATGAATTTAGACAAATAGATAGTGGTGCTCTAACTAGTTATAATTTTAATAGAATGAAGTTATAATGTAAAGAGAAATTAATTGATGTACGTAAATAGAATGAACGTTAAAGTAAATATTATGTATAAATCAATGGTATTTAAATTATATATTGGTGTATTAGATTTATAAATCAGATATTTATAAATCTAACACACCAACATATAATTTAAATACCATTGATTTATACATAAAATTTACTTTAACGTTCATTCTATTTATCATTCTATTGAAGTTATGAAATAATAATGTTGAGAAAGAATCTTTTAAATAAAAAGTCAAAAGTAAAATGCTAACCAGTTGTACTTTTATTAAAACGGGGTTGTGGCGTGTGACATATAAGAAATAAAGAGAATTCAGTCGCCAAAGCGTCTTTTATTGGTCGTTAGTGAGTACACTTACTAAAGCGTCGACTACGGCTTGTTCGCTACTGGTTAGTTCTTTATGTAAATCTAATTTCGAGTTTGGAACCTCTTGGTCTTTCGGTAATAACTCGGTATACTCTGGTTTTTTTTTAATAATAGGTGAGGTCGGCGTAACGGGCCTTGGTGGAAGTGGTCTCAGTGACGCGCGAACCTCTGTATAATAGCTTCCTGAATTTATAACGAAATACCCTCTTTCTATGGGGTTCGGAGAGCTGGGCGCAACGGAGATAGGTACGCGTTGTTCCGAGCCGCGTGAGAACCACCTTCGTAGTCGCTCTTTGTGTTTCCTGCTACTTCTCTTCGGCATCTAATTTATCGAACAAAATATCTCGTGTAGTATACAACTTGATCTCAGTAGTAAAACACAGTAAGAACAATTAAGTAAAATGGGTATGGATATAAAGCAGTGATATTGTCTCTGATCTCTCAATCCTTAATTAGTAAGATCCCGCACGCAATGGATCTGTTGAAGTCTCGATCGGATCTCGACTGACTCGCTAACCAGGAGATCCTCACGCGCTACTTCACAATTCGCTGTATGTTAATTAAGCTCCGGAGCGTTTGTGGGATGCTGCCGAGAACTATCACAGCTCGGTCTTAAAAAAACGAGAAGATGCAACTAGGAGCGGTTAAAGCTACCTAGAGCATTAGCAGTATTTTGGTATTAGGGGGAACACCGCAGCTCTGCAGGAATGTGTGTAATAGGTTTACGACTGACGCGCTTGTCAGTGAAGTATCGAGACCAAAAAATTAGCACGAGGTATAGCTGGATGGATAGGATGATAATCTTTCTTAGAGAGAAAAATGATGTAATAGTTGAATAATGTATTGTAAGAGCGAGTACGATTATGGTGTTCGAACAAGTAAATATGTAAAATTATTATAATTATACTAAATATATTGGGAGTGTGAATAAGTTCTCGCCGTTTCACTATCAGATGGCATAAAAACTTAGTGTGTATAATTCAAGATGATGACGCATCTATATTGAAGTTCTATAACCTATGTTTAAAGTCAGTGCGTGTCTTTCCATTAACCTATAAAGAACATTTTCTTTTTGTAGCGTAAAACATGTCAAATTTTGTGCCAAATAAACTGTTTTTGCGGGGAATTTTACTGCACTACTTTATTCAGAAGAAATCTGCAGCGGAAGCACACAGAATTCTTGTAGAAACCTATGGTGATCATGCTCTGTCGGAAAGAACATGAAATTGGTTTAACCGATTTAAAAATGGTGATTTTGATGTTCAAGATAGAGAACGCAGTGGTGCACCAAAAAAGTATCAAGATGAAGAATTGGAAACATTACTTGCTGAAGCTCCATGTCAGACGCAATCCGATGTTGCAAAATCATTAGGAGTTGATCGAA
>NW_022639717.1:32788-47885 GCF_010583005.1 Odontomachus brunneus
AAATTGGTTTAACCGATTTAAAAATGGTGATTTTGATGTTCAAGATAGAGAACGCAGTGGTGCACCAAAAAAGTATCAAGATGAAGAATTGGAAACATTACTTGCTGAAGCTCCATGTCAGACGCAATCCGATGTTGCAAAATCATTAGGAGTTGATCGAACAACAGTTTTGAAACGTCTGACAGCATTAGGAATGATACAAAAGGAAGGATCTTGGGTGCCATACGAACTGAAGCCGAGAGACGTCGAACGGCGTCTTGTCACGTGTAAACAGTTACTTCAACGACAAAAAAGGAAAGAAAGAAATTTACGATGTAAATTCTTACATCGTATTGTGACTGGTGATGAAAAGTGGATATACTACAGTAAACTCAAACGTAAAAAATCGTGGATTAAGCCCGGCGAAGCAGTAGCATCAACGCCAAAGCGGAATATCCACGGTTCCAAGCTCATGCTCTGCATTTGGTGGGATCAGCTGAAGGTAGTGTATTACGAGCTGCTCCAACCCAACCAAACCATCACAGGAGGTCTCTATCGACGACAATTGATGCGTTTGAGCCGAGCATTGAAAGAAAAACGGCCGCAATATGAGCAAAGGCACGACAAGGTAATTTTGCTGCATGATAACGCTCGGCCGCATGTCGCGTCACCGGTCAAAACATACCTGGAAACGCTGAAATGGGGAGTCCTACCCCATTCGCCGTACTCTCCAGACATTGCGCCTCCTGATTACTATTTATTTCGATCGATGACTAACGGCCTGGCTGAGCAGCACTTCACTTCGTATGAAGAAACGAAAAAATGAATCGATTCGTGGATAGCCGCAAAAGAAGTGTCGTTTTTTCGACGTGGAATTTAAATGTTGCCAGAAAGATGGGAAAAAGTAGTCTCCAGCGATGGCCAATACTTTAATTGACTTGTTTTTTTATTTTTTTTTTAAATAAAAGATTTATTTTCACAAAAAACGGCGAAAACTTATTCACACTCCCAATATCAAATAATATTAAAATCGAGGTAATAATAGATTTAAATCAAAAATTGTATGTTAACGATAGGTAGTCGCTCGGATCCTACCGGTCAAATGTTCAAATATAAAGGTGGTGAATTAATAGTAGACTTACGGTCGCTTTATCGTAGGGACCCACTAGTTGTAGTTGAACTCGCCTTGGCTCCCCTTGGCTTCGCAGTTGGTACGCAAGTCGGTCGTGGAAGATTTCGGGACAGATGCCTTATTGTAACAGGTTAAGAAAAGCTCGTTGGTTTGATAAATTGAAGTTTCTCCCGAGTAATTAAAATAAGTGTACGTGTGTATTGGATTCAAAGATTTCACGAACAAAATGCGCGGAACGCTCCGGGTGTACGGTTCTTATAGATCTCTGGTGGGAGCTTCGGTCGATCCCGGCGGTTTTCGATGGCGGTCGGCTCGCAGCACCGAATTTCACAGCGACACGGTGGTCTCGGGTCGGTAAATTTCAAAGGGATGCCTCTATGTTTCGGTATTCCGTTTGATGCGTACGAGTGGTTGGGTGACGCATCGCATAGCGGTGTGATGATGTCATGCAAGTACTGAATACGTTCGTTCGTGCCTATGCGAGTTTGCTTCGCGATTATTCTTATATTATTTGAGTCGTTTAATAATTTTTTCGTTATATATGGCTTTTTACTAATTATTTCCTTGCTTTCCTCATGTGTTCTATTAGCACTACAAATATACTAGATTTTATTCTTAGCCGTCTCTGACAATTGAATTAGTAAGACTTGTTGCTGGAATAAAATATTTTATATATTACTTCTCAGGTTAGCGCAAATCGGCCTCAGGTCTACGCGGCATTTAAGTATCGCAGTGAAAATTTAAAGATTTTTGAGGCTGGCGGGCGTTACACGCCCAGTGACTATCATCGCGCTAGATACAAACAAACTATCGACATCTCGCGGAAACGAGAGCGCTAGATTCACCCACGACCCGGAGGAAAGAAACAAGAAGGAACAATGTCGCGTGCGCGACTATCGCGTAAACCAGATTTTAAATTTGCGAAATTTACATAGCCGCACCGGATTTGACTTAGTAATCTTGCCGATAAAGGATGCGAAACAAGAGAGAATACCTTTTCTCGTTGACACGTGAGTGTCATTAGTCTCGTAAAGATACGAATACTAGATGATGATACCCATACTGACTGCGGAAAAACTGACACTAACTGGTATCGCTGGACATAAAGCCTATACTATAGGAAAAATAATCGCTACAGTCAACATAGGAAAGCAGCGCCGAAAATTTGAACTGTTCGTTGTACAGAATGATTTTCCTATCGAACACAGGGGATCTTAGGAATAGATTTCTTTCGCGAACACCGCTCTAAATTCGACTATAAAACAAAAACAATGACGGTTTCCGGACAATGTCTACCGCTGATACCACAGCAAATGTGCAACCTCCCTGTGCGCAGTGAAATAATAATACGTGCCGCAGTGAACATAAATCGAGTGGGAATAATCCCAGCTGAGGAAATTTCGCAGGGAATTTTTATTGGAAATTGTCTAGTGGAACTTGACAACTATACATGTCCGGCAACAGTAATCAATACTACCGACAACATTGTCGAAATAGCCACATCTTACGTAATACTAGAGGATACTCCAGAATACGACACCGCAGAAATAAACGTACTCACTACAAGCCGAAATAATAAACTGCTAGCACGAACTGAAATACTAAACCAGTAATTAAGGTTGGAGCATCTAAATATAGAAGAGAAAGAATTAATACGCGAAGTTTGCGAGAAATACAATGACGTATTCTTCCTCGAAGGAGACAGCCTCACGCATATTGCAGTCGTAAAACATCAAATTACCACGCGAAGTGACGCTGTGCCAGTAAACGTGCGACCATATCGCCTGACAGAGCGGCATAAGAAAGAGGTAGATAAACAAATACGATAAATGCTCGATAACAAAATAATAAGAGCCAGCAATAATCAATGGAATGCACCATTATTGATAGTACGAAAAAAACGGATGCGTCAGGAAAAACAAAATTACGAATTGTAGTGGATTTCCGAAAATTAAACAATCTAACTATTGGGGATTCCTTTCCACTACCCAATATCAGTGACATCCTAGATCAACTAGGAAACGCGAAATATTTTTCTACACTGGACCTTGCGGCTGGATTCCATCAAATAGAAATGGCAGAAAAAGATAAACGAAAAACAGCCTCTTCAACACCCACAGGGCACTACGAGTTCAATAGAATGCCCTTCGGATTGGAAAATGCGCCAGCCACTTTCCAACGATTCATGAATACAGTCCTAACGGGACTACAAATGCTAAAATGTTTAGTATATTTAGACGACATAGTCATATATGGATATAACCTAAAAGATCATAACAAAAAATTTGTTAGTGTATTACTGCGAATACGATAATGTAATTTAAAGCTTCAATCAAACAAATGTGAGTTCCTTAGGAAGGAAGTTACCTACTTAGGGCATATAATTTCGAAAAAGGGAATCCTGCCCGATCCAAAAAAAAATAGAAGCAATAAAAAATTTCCCGAGACCCACAAAAACCAGACATACAATCATTTATAGGGCTCGCAGGATATTACAGAAGATTCCTCGATAATTTTTCAAAAATTGCACGACCATTAACCAAATTAACCAAAAAAGATAAAAAGTTCGAATGGAATAAAGAACAAGTGGCGTTTGATAAGCTAAAAGTAAAACTGATCACCGCACCGGTATTAACATATCCGGATTTTGAAGAGGAATTCGTGGTCACAACTAATGCGTCCGACCATGCAATTGGAGCTATACTATCGCAAGGCCGAGCAGGAGCAGACAACCTAATAGCCTATGCGAGCCGCATATTATCACGCACGGAACAAAATTATAACACAACTGAAAAAGAATTGTTAGCGATAGTTTGGCCTGTAAAACACTTCAGACATTATATCTACGGAACCAAATTCAAAATCGTAATAGATCATAAACCACTAGTCTGGCTATTCAACATTATAGATCCTGGATCCAGACTAATAAGATGGAGATTGAAATTAGAGGAATATGACTATGAAATAGTCCACAAAGCAGGGAAGACGAACGTAAACGCAGACGCGTTAAATAGATACCCTCCAGTATCAGTACTGGAAGCTAACACTCCACAGGAGACAGAGGAAACGAACATCAGAAAAAGAAATAGAGGAAGAAGAAGAGGAAGAAGAAGAGGAAGAAGAAGAGGAAAGAGAAGAGGAAAAAGAAGATGAAGAAAAAAAAAGAGGAAAATGATACAAACAAGCATAAAATGCAAAACTATACAGAGAGAGAAAAATACGAATACTCTACGAATATTACGATGCACCATTGGAGGGTATCAAGGAATACAACGCACCTTAAAAAGAATACGTATGAACCATGATTGGAAAGGAATAGCAGAAGATGTAACACAGTACATTAAAAAATGTGAACTATGCCAGGAAAATAAATTAAGCCTATAAAAAAAGTCACCGATGATAATCACTGACACACCTACTAAGCCGCTCGAAAAATGCGCGCTAGACATAGTAGGACCACTCACATTAACAACAAAAGGAAATAAGTACACCCTAACATTCCAGGATAATTTAACTAAATTCAGTAAATCTATCCCAATACCTATTCAAGAGGCGACAATCGTCGCGAAAGCATTTATCGAAAATATAGTACTGGAATACCAGAAAAAGTATTAACAGATCAAAGAACAAACTTCCTTAGTAAAATATTCAAAACGGTATGCAAATTATTAAGAATAGAAAAAATTCAAACCACCACGTACCATTCACAGAGCAATGGAGCGTTAGAAAGATCGCATAGAACACTCGCGGAATACTTTCGACACTATGTAAACAACGACCAAACAAACTGGGACGAATGGATCCTATACGCAATTTTTACATATTGTATATAATACAACTCCGCACACTACAACGAAATATACACCATTTGTACTGATATACGGGTACCAGGCAACTATACCATGATCTATATTAACAACGCCAAAAATCACATATAGCATCGACGATTATGCAAAGAAAATAAAACAACGGCTCCGAGCAACGAATCAAATAGGGGTGTATATCAGTTGGACACGGGGCAATTGGACACAGTCCAATCACAAGTCGCTGTTCCAAGGGACCCTACAAATGTCTCTAATCACACGGTGCTGTGATTGGCTGTGTCCAAATGCACCGTGTCCAAGTGCACCGCTCCCATCAAATAGCCCGGGAGCACGTTAAGGAAGAAAAAGCAAGAAGTAAAAAATACTACGATCGAACAGCTAAGGGAACTGTACTTGACGTAGAAGACCAAATACTATTACATGATGAAACAATACGACGGATAAGATCAAAGAAGTTAGACGCAATGTAGGTAGGACCCTACATAATAGTTGAAAAATATGGCAATGAAAACTGTACGATAAAACGCGGCCGACGACACTGCGTACGCACCGTATAAAATTATATTTAGAAAACTAAAAAACTCATCTACGATGCGGTACACACCTACCACGACCCCGTAAAGTTCGGACTCGAGAATCCGAGGCCCGAGATGTTCTCACTTGGGGCAGGGGCCCCAATGCAACTGCACTAACACCCCCGTCTCCATGACCCATCGGAGGACGACGCGTCTCCGCTCCGTAAAGGATCACTGGCGGCACGTCAGGAGACGGCGCAATCTCCTCGGGAAAAAAGAAGCCCGAACAAGCTGGGCAATCCCACTGAATAAATAACTAAATAGAATATGAAAGCACCACACCAAAAAAAACCACACATCAAGAAAAAGAAAAATCACAAAAACACAAATAACAATACCACTAAACAAACGGGGCACGAAACTCGGGCAGGTGACATCCTGAACGATAGAGTTAAACTAAACAAGACTGAAAGAAGTGCCCCCACACAAACAGCTTAGAATCAAAGAAAGAAGGAGGCATTTTTATCCCACGCGAAACGCGATCAGAACAGGAAAAGGATATCAAATTTATCTAAACACCCGACCCAATATACTTACAGGGCATTCAGCCTGATAAGGAGTACCAGCCTCAAGACAAATGGGTTGCAAACAAAAACCCCGTACAAAATCAACGAATTCCTACACATACCTGGTGTATATTATGACACTCAAGGACAACTATACCAAATAACTTTAACATGGAAAACGGTCATCAAAATGAATATACATTCAATAGATATTCGACGTAACCAAATACAAGAATACCTTGACAGCACGGAAAATATTTGTAACCAACAAAAAAAACAAGTACCATATGGCAAATCTGCGATAACTTACGAAGTAATACAGAAAAACCTTGACCGTATACAGAACATGACGGAACTAATACACAACATATACAAAACTCCTACGTACGCAAAACGAAGAATAATAGACGGAATAGGTACAGTAGCAAAATCACTGTTTGGTGTAATGGACGCAAACGACGAGGAGACGATAAACGAACAATTAGACCTATTACAAAATAAACAGAAAACTTTGCAGCATGCGGTGGCAAACCAATTAAAAGTTACCAATATTACAGTCCACCACCTAGACAACCTCGAAAAAATATTGGATACTAATGAAAAGATAATATGGAATAGCATAACACAGTTCTATACGGGTGAAGCTGGCTCACACTTAGACAACAAATAGACGAACACTTTTCTATACTTAACGCTTTACTTGACAACCTAGTACGTAACCAGGATAACATAATCTACTATCTAGATAGAATAAAATCAGGGAACTTACCAACAAGATTAACACCAATAGACAGCATCATATCTCAACTACAGGAGATATCAATTCACATACCAAAAAACACACACTTCCTGTTTACACTTAGAAAAGAAAACTGGGTAGAAATAAAGAAATTCTGCACAATTAGCGCATATTATAGGGACAAAAACATCTTTACTATATTAAACTTACCTTTAATAACTTATCCGACATACGAAATAATTCACGTACATTCTTTCCCTGTACATAGTCACCATAACATTTTTGCTTTAACCGAGATCACACACACGAAAATTGCAATTAGTCAAGTGACAAATACATATATAATATTACGCGAAAACGATTAATTAACGGAATGTATAAAATTTAAGAACCAGTATACTTGCCCGCAAAGAAACGCGATATTAAGAATTAATAGAAAATCACCGGGTGAAATTCTAAGGTACATTAAGAAGTATAAAAAATCGCCATACAAAATATTTCTCAACAAACCACACCTTTATAATTGCTTTAATACAGAAAAATGCGTGGCTATATTCTACGCGCAGCGAGCAAACTGCTCACATCCAATGTCGCGACAAGATATTTTACAAAAAAATTAACAAAACAAAAATCATAAATATTAGAAATCAATGTAGACTAACAGTTGAAGATATTATATTACAAGCACAAGGTACCATAAGTAGCACGCTAATACAAGCACAAGTACCAGAATACAATATTACATTAGAACAGGAATACATAAATGAAATTAAAAATAAAAACGAAATACTGTATGTGAAACCGAGCAAAATAATACAAAATCCGTCGGAATTAGCGGAGCACAGACCTAAAATAACACAACATACGAAAATTTTAAAAATAGATCGAACTTCTTAACGCATTATAAGAACATAATATATATAACAGCACCGAGCGGGATAACCATAGCAATAGTAAAGTCATAGTTATACTAACAATATTTGTAATAAGAAAAATAAAAAAGAAAAGAGACCCACCAGTAATAGTAGAACGCAATAGTCAGCGAAATATAAGAACACGTTCTAAACCAATAGTACCCACAATTCCCGCGCTAGCACGTAGACAAGGCTTATATGCATAAGGTATAAATAGTACACGATTATAACCACATTTATATACGGGAAAAAAATGTAGTAATACAAATACGGTATAAGAAAATATAAGTACAAACGATTGTAAACACAATTGTAAACGGGGAAAAATGTACATAGAATAAAATTGCGAAAACCTCGCTAGACACTCCGTTTTTTTTTCCCAAGCGGGCAGGGATGGTATAATCGCGAACAGTATTAACGCCGTCGGAATGCTTTAGGAGGAACCGTTTCGACTGCGCTACAACGAGGAAGCGGATGTGCAACTGCTGCGCTAAGCATCACCTTGCACATTCTGCATTTCGAGCCAAATCACACCAAATAATTACCAAATATGGTAATCTCCTTGTCGCCAGGCACCCCTTCCGACAAGACTACACAATATTATAAAAGAGCGGAGAAGACCGCCCGCGACAGATTGAATACTTCGGTCTCTCGCCCGCGACGAACGTTGTAACGTTCCAACCTCAAAAATCTTTAAATTCCACGCCATTGCGATGCTTAAATGCCGATTTGCGCTAACCTGAGAAATAGTATATAAAACATTTCATTTCAGCAAGTAGTCTTACTAATTCAATCATTAGAGACGGCTAAGAATAAAATCTAGTATATTAGTAGTGCTAATAAAACACATGAGGAAAGCAAGGAAATAATTAGCAAAAGCCATACATGACGAAAGAATTATTAAACGACTCCAATAATATAAGAATATTCGCGAAGCGAACTCGCCTAGGCACAAGCGAACGCATTCAGTATTTGCATGACATCATCACACCGCTACGCGATGCATCACACAACCACTCGTACACATCAAATCAAACGCCGAAGCGTAGAGGCATCTCTTTGAAATTTACCGACCCGAGATCACCGTGTCGCTATGGAATTCGGCGCTGCAGGCCGTCGGACACCGCCGGGACCGACCGAAGCTCCCACCAGAGCCCTATAAGAACCGCGCACCCAGAGCGCTCCGCGTATTTATTCGGGAATTTTTTGAGTCCAACACACGTACACTTATTTCAATCATTCGGAAGGAACTCCGATTTATCAATCCAGCGAGCTTTTCTTTGCCTGTTACGTTAAGGCATTTGTTCCGAGACCTTCCACGATCGACCTGCGCACGTGCTGCGAAGCCAGTACAAGCGTGCCCAGGCAAGTTCAACTACGACCAGCAAATTCTTACGATAAAGCGACCGTAAGTCTATTATTAATTCACCTTCTTTATACTCGAACACTTGACCGGTAGGATCCTAATGACCACCTATCGTTAACATACGATTTTTTATTTAACTTCATTATTACTCCAATTTTAATATTATTCGATTTACTCAGTATAATTATAATAATTTCACATACTTACTTGTTCGAACACCATAATTTTACTCGCTCTTACAATATATTATATCACTATTACATCATTCTTCTCTTTAAGAACGATTTCCATCCAATACCTTCATCCAGCTATACCTAGCGCTAATTCTTTGATCTCGATGCTTCACTGACAAGCGCGTCAGTCGTAAGCTTTCCTACAGAGCTGCGGTGTTTTCCGTAACACCAAAATACTGCTAATGCTCTAGGTAGCATTAATCGCTCCTAGTTGCATCTTTTCGCTTTCTTAAGACTGAGCTCTGACACTTCTCGGCAGCATCCCAAAAACGCTCCGGAACTTAATTAACATACAGCGAATTGTGAAGTAGCGCCAGGATCTCCTGGCTAGCGAGTCAGTCGAGATCCGATCGAAACTTCAACAGATCCATTGTGTGCGGGATCTTACTAATTAAGGATTGCGAGATCAGAGACAATATCACTGCTTTACATCCATACCCTTTTATTTAATCGTTCTTACTAAGTTTTACTACTGAGATCAAGTTGCATACTGCACAAAATATTTTGTTCGATAAATTAGATGCCGAAGAGAAGTGGCAAGAAACACAAAGAGCGACTACGAAGGTGGTTCTTCCGCGGCTCGGAACAACGCGTACATATCTCCGTTGCGGCCAGCTCTCCGAACCCCATAGAAAGAAGGTATTTCGTTATAAATTCAGGAAGCTATTATATAGAGGTTCGCGCGTCACTGAGACCACTTTCACCAAGGCCCGTTACGCCGACCTTACCTATTATTAAAGAGGAATCAAAGTATACCGAGTTATTGCTGGAAGATCGATAGGTTTCAAACTCGAAATAGATTCACATAAAGAACTAACCAGTAGCGAACAAGCTGTAGTCGACGCTTTTGTAAATGTACTCACTAACGACCAATAAGACCACTTTATCGACTAAATTCTCTTTATTCCTTACAACCTCGCTTTAATAAAAGTGTAACTGGTTAACGTTTTACCTTCAATTTTTATTCAAGAGATTTTCTTTCAATATTATTAATTTGTAGCTTCAAGACCTCTGAATTATAACTTCAACACATTAATGTATAATTTTAATACCATTGATTTATAAATAAAGGTTATTATATTTCTCATTCCATCTGCATACATCAATTAAATTCTCCTTACATTATAACTCCATTCTAATAAAATTATAATTAGTGCACCACTGCGTATTTATTTCAATTCATATAAAAGGGTTTTCTTTTGATAGAGTAAATTGCTTCTCCCTTACTTTACTCAAACACACACACACACACCGATAATTCCCTTTCGATGCACTGTTCTCTACCAGACCTGGCTATTGTCGGTGTAAGCAGGCAGGCCTGAAACAAATGTTACGTCACGAGATTTCGAGACATCATTCAGAGAGAAGGAAGGCAGGTATCAGAAATCCGAACCCTTTTTCGTAACCCTTATCCCTTGGTCATCCTCTTAGCCTTCTTCCCTTTTTTTTCTTTTTCCTCTTATTATTTTATACTTCTTTATTACTCGTACTTTCCCATTCTCCCAGTAATCCAAAAACTCCTGACATACACCATTCAATGTCATTTTACGTTTCTTATAATCGTTTCTAAGAACTAGCGACTTCTCCGACGATCAGGCCCGGGGCAGCAGCCCCAAATATTATAATCTTATCATTTCAGAAGCGGATTGAGAAGAGAAGAGCCGACTGAGGTAATAAATAACATTTTCCTTTTTTTTTTAAGAAAACACTGCTCGATGCTATCGGGCGGCTAGGTACCAATTATCTAGCCGACCCCGATCCTAAATAAATATTGTAAAACTAATAAACCTTGTAAAGCACCGATCAGATAATCTCTCTCTAAATTACACATTTTTTCCGAGACTCTCCATGAATCACTCCTCCTTCTCATCCTTTTCCCCACGAACCTCATTGGTTATCAATTTCCTAAACCCTACTCCGTGCCCCTTTTCCCGAAACTTCCATTGGGCATCAGATTTCCCAAGCCCTCCTTATCCATTCCTCAGGAAAATTACTGGTCCTTTGATTTCCAAAATCACCCCACTAATCGACCATCCGAAAGGCTTAAAAGGGGCCTCTCTGGCTCTAACTTCACTTTCTACTTCCTTCTTCTCGCTGGCCGTCATTGAGAATTCCAGGGCAACTCTTCCGCTGGGAAACTCCAAGGCATCATCTGCCGAAACGCTTTTCTTCACTGGCAACACCGTGGAAAACACGCTGAGGCCCTGCTGACGTTCCGGCTTGCTGATCATCAACACGATAACTCCTAACCCTGTCTTTATCACTTTCCCACGAAGGCGTTACTAGTCCTACCCCCTCGTTCATTCTGCTTCCCTATTTCCCGAGCTACTTGCTCATCGACGACGTTACTTGACCCACGTTTTCGATCTCTAAACTCCTCATTCTCCAAACCTCTTATACGAGTCTCGCGAGTGTAAAATAGTTAGACCAGATTCGACCACACCAGGGCAACACTCTTCTCCAGCCGCAGCCAGCACTTCGAAATCTTCTGCATCACAGAGGGAACCTGGTGACTAAAGTGAGTCGACAAATAATATTATTACCTCGCACTTATTGCCGTGCGTCGTTAATATCGTGCACTTTCTTATTAATAAATTCCCCTTTATTTTCGTACTCCAAATCACCTCCTGATTATTTTTTTATCGATTCCTGACCTTGCCGTGGAAGCAGAATAAAGAGTCGCGTACCCCGAGATTCCGCTGACAATCGTATTCGGCCTTTCAGCCTGCTAATAGTTTCAACGTAGCCGCTCACGTTGAAACGCGTCCTCGTGAAACTAACTAAACCCACGACTAAAATAATAAAATTCACGATACCGGGTTAGCACTAAAAGATAAATCGCAGGACATAACACAAAAGAGAGCATAACTTTTTTTGTGTCTGAGCGGTTACAAGAGACGTTACAACGTACCCGTTGCGTATCGCTCCCATTATCATAAAATCGGGAGTAGTTAGTGTGAAGCCCGACACCCATATGATGCCGCGCTTTGCTCCCTCAGCCGTGAAGGCTATACACTACTTGCTACTATCTACTTCTACCGTTTGTCAACCACTGACAGGGGAAGGGCGATGGAAAAATCCAGCAGCGCCTGCGGGACGTGTTCGCAGGATGAGCGGTTTAGCCGTGGCGCGCGCGCCGCCTGCTCGTTGTAGCTGCAGCGCGCGCCCCACGCCCACGGGGACCACGGGGAGGCCCGCTCACTAGTGTCTCGCCCAGACACATGCTCTGACCCTTTTGGATGGGAGGGGAAGGGAAGAGGAATGGGTAATGGGTTTAGGTAGGGAAGGTGAGTGAGAACCTGAAAGAGAAATAATCATTAGTTAAATTTGCCCTACCTCAGCGGCCCGGGTCCACGGTGATCTCGCGAAGATTGCGAGGCCGTTTACCCATGCCCGGGGGCTCCGACATCCCCCGGGTAGGTCGCTGTGAAATCTAATATGGACCCTTTAACCAAAGGGTTTCCCGACAGAAGGCCGCGAACATGGAGTAGGCCTCTGGAGTCGACACGAAATAGTGTGCCGCCTCCGGCCACCTCCAGCTCGCGGCCGGAACGACTTCCCGAAGAGCCTCCCGCTGCGGCTCGAATTTGGGACAACGCAGCAGATAGTGCGCGGCCGTGTCGCTTCCCTCCCCACAAACACACATCTCACCTTTCACAAGGCCCAAGGACGCAAGGCGTGCCTGGAACCTGCCGTGTCCGGTGATTATTTGTGTCACGTGGTGGTCAGGGCGGACCCACCGCGCATCAACCCTGCGCTCTACATCACTAAAGAAGGCGTACGTGGTGCGGCCTTTGCTCGAAGAAGACCATCGAGCCTGCCATACCTTGTACGTCTCGCCCCTAATGAGACCCTGGGTCTCTTTAAGATTCCCGGTGAACGGGACTACTGCATTACCTAACCTGGCATCCATCTCTTTCCTTGCCATATATCGCGCCGAATATTCGCCGAGAAAGATGTCGACGGGGACCGCGCCAGCAACCACGCAGAGCGACTCCGTCGACGCCGTGCGGTACGCAACGGTCGTCGAGATAAGCGCTCGGCGCTGCAGGGTCCTGAGGATCTTCAGGTCACCCCCCGCGCACAGGTCGGCCCACCCGGCAGCGGCGTAAGCCACCGTCGGCGCGAACACGCCCCGGTAAATCGCGAAGAGCGCACCGAAGCGCAATCCCCACCGACATCCCGCCATCCTAGCTAATTTACTAAAAAGCGACCCGACCTTGTCGCTCAAGTATCTACAATGGGAGGATACTCCCATGTCCCTGTCAAAATGGATGCCAAGATACCTAACTGTTTCCTTAAACGCTATCTTTTTGTTTCCTAAGCGAATGGTCGGTGGTCTTGCCGCGAGATCTGTCTTCTTGGCCCAGTGGACTTTGCGTTTACGGTCCGGACGCGCTCCTCCCCGTCTACCGATGGGGGCCCTCCTGACCGGCTCGCTCCTGAGGACAATTGCCTCAGTCTTGCGCGATGAGATCTGGAGTTTAGCCCCCTCGCACCAGTTCCTAACTATATTTGCTGCTCGTTGCTCTCTTTCTTCTAATTCTCTGCGCGAGTCGCCTTCGACCGTGACCAAAAGGTCGTCGGCGTATGCGATAAAGGATCTACCTATTTCCCTCTCTAGCTCGCGGAGAAGCCCGTTGAACATAACTGTCCAGCACGCTGGACCTAAGACAGAACCTTGAAGGCAACCTCTACTCGCGTCCTTGGAGATTCGAATGTCTCCAAAGGACACGCTGACCTTCCTATCGCTAAAGTAATTGCGGAAAACCTGGAAGATATTTCGAGGGCAGCCTAGCCTCTTCCAGGTCTCCAGGACTAGAGGCCACCAGACATTGTCGAAGGCGCCGACTATGTCGAAGAGCAGCGCAAAGACGTCTCCGCTCGGAGGCAGAGATCATCCGACGTAGCTCAACGATTGCGTTCTCCGTCAACCTTCCGGCCATAAAGCCGAACTGCCGATCGGAGAGTCTCCCCGGCGCCATCGACGTCCGGTCGAGTCGCTTCTTCAGAAGCTTCTCGAAGAATTTCCCTACGACGGAGACAAATGGGCCTGTAAGATTTCGGGTCCTTCGCGTCCCTACCCTCGCCCTTCAGGAAGATTCTAAGTGAGCCCTCCTTCCAGATCGAAGGAAAGACGCCCGATTGAAGGCACCCGTTGAAAAGCCTAACAAACTGACCGGCGATTACCTTAATGGCGGCCTTTAGCGCTGCAACCTCAACAAGATCCAGGCCAGGCGCCTTCCTGACTTTCAGGGTTTTCGCGACGGCGACGATTTCTGCCTCCGTGAAAAGCGGGGCATTGTCTCCGTCGGGCGCGATGAACGCGCTTCCCCTGATTTCACGCTGCCTAGGCGTGTCGTCGTTCTCCCGGTTATCAGGACGTGCACCTCCAGCAGGTGCCTGGCGGTCTTCTCTATGGTGGTGGTCGAGGAGCCATCATCGCGGCGGAGGCTGCTGAGCACTTCGTCCACTCGGAGCTTCCGGGCCTCGCGTTTGTACACGAATTCCCATGGCTCCGAGTTTCCCACCTCCGTCACGAATTTCTGCCAGCTGTTGCGCTTCGCCTTCCGCACCTCCCTTGTGTACCTCCTCAAAGAAGAGAGGTAGGCACTTCGGCCGGAGGCACGGAGCAGCGTTTTCCCGCTGGAAGGCACGCCGTGCCCTATAGACGTCCTTCTTCAGGATCGTCAATTTTTTCGTCCACCACGGGTTGGACTTCCTAAAACGCCTCTTCCAGGGCATAGCCCGTTCCGAGGCTTCAACTAAAATCTGAGAGATGGACCTCGTGAAGCCCTCCACCCCCCCCCCCCCCCCCCCCCCCCCCCC
>NW_022639717.1:48163-53243 GCF_010583005.1 Odontomachus brunneus
AGCGGACTCCAGATTGATGACCTCGAGTCTCGACGCCGAAAGATCGATGAGGCTATCGGCGTACTTCTCCCAGTCGGCACGACTCGCGTCGAACCAAGAGCTGGAGGTAGGCCGGTCATTGCCTCTGACTCTCGACACCCTCAGACGGATGTCCAGGGCACTGTGGTCGCTCGTCGTCCAGTCGCACCTGACTCCATTCGCCGAAGAATTGGCTCATGACCGGAGTCGCCAAGGTCACGTCAATATGTGACGATCTCCATGACGTCCAGTAGGTCGGCGACTGTCCGAGAGCGTTGAGGATTTTCCATCCGCAAGCGCGGATGAATTCCTCGAGCTTCGCGCCCCTATCGTTCACCTTGCGGTCACCCCACATCGGGGATCGCGCGTTGGCGTCCATACCTACCAACAATCTCTTCCCCCTCAGCGAATGAAACACCGCCTCGAGATGCCTGAGGTGCCCCTCAATCTCGTCGCTGTACTGGAAGTAGCACAATGCGACGTAGAAAGAGAAGCCGGCTACCCGCACTTCCGCGCACGCACAGTGCGCGGTGCTGAGCTGCGAGATCTCCATGATATGGAACAAGGGGTTTGAAACTGTCACTGCAGCCCACGGACGTTCCGAGCGTGCAGCGGCAACCCTCGTTCCCTGCCCTAAACCGAGAATGGCGAAGCTCGAGCCTTGCTTCCGGACGTCCATTTCCTGCAAGAGCAGGACGTCCAGCCGCTTCTCGGCTACGAACTGACGGACTTCGCCACTAACCACAGCTGAACGCCTCATGTTCAGCTACATAACCCTAATTCCCGTGGATCCTAGCGATGGAATGGAATCACCTGAAGCTATTGGAGGGGTATTTTCGAGCGAGCGATCCTGATACGCGGACACGGACGCTGACGCGGACGCGGGCCCTACACCGATTCCTACACTATTCTACCTCATCCGGTCATAAGGATCCGGCGTGGGCATTTCGTCGCACCTAACCAGCCTAACCGACACAGCACGAAGGCTGCGACCTTGATGCGAAGCTTCAACGGCGGTAGCCCTAGCCACCGGCGCGCCCGCCGCAGACTCGCCGGCTTGGAAGTCATCACGTGGCCCATCACTCGATGACGACCTGGGGGAGCCTGGGACCACAACCCCCCCATGCCGGCGCGACGTTACCGACCCGCCGCAGGTAACGATTAACTTAGACCAGCCCATGGTTGAATATTTGGGGGGTATGTCGGAACCCCCCAACCCGGCGGCCCTTCAGGCACGCTGCTTCATGAGAGGTGAGAAGAGGAAGAAGAACAAGAAGAAGAAGTAGAAGAAGAAGAAGAAAATGAAAAGAAAGGGGATGGTCACAATGGGGGATGGTCAGAGCCATGCCTACACCGCACTGCTCCCCTACGGACCTGAAAAAGAAATATACCCCCGGTTCCGTCGACTCTGCCGCGGGGAGCGGAGGGGCGCAGGGCCCGGTGGGTTGCTATAGCGGCCCCTACCTCCCCTCCCTGCATCAAAGATGCAGCGAAGGGAGGCGGAATGTGATAGGCCGCCAAGGGTAGGGGAAGAGGAGGAAATGGAGGATTTGGGTTCTTCGCCGCTAGCGCCATGGCGGTCCCGTCCAGGGCCGACGGCCGCGGCGCCGAGCCAATTATGTGCTCGCGGCAATGCTGTGTTTTATACTGCACCTGAAAGAGAAAAATACCCCCGGTTCCGTCGCCCCTTCCGCCAAAGCGGAGGAACGCAGGGCCCGGTAGGTTGTTACGGCAGCTCATGCCCCCCCCTCCCTGCATCAAGGATGCAGCGAGGCGGGGCGAAAGGCCACCTAAGGTGGGGGAAAAGGAAAAGGGAAGTAGGTGGTGTGGGTTCTATGCCGCTAGCGCCATGACGGTCCCATCCAGGACCGACGGCCGCGGCGCCGAGCCAATTATGTGCTCGCGGCAATGCTGTGTAGTTCTTCTGCACCTGAAAGGAAAAGAGCCCCCGGTTCCGTCGACCGTGCCGCCGAAACGGAGAGACGCAGGGTCCGGTAGGCTGCGAGGCAGTCCCTGCTTCCTCCCCTACATCATCGATGCGGAAGGGGGAGACGGAGGGTAATGGACTGCTCAAGTGTGGGATACCTCTCCGGGAGGTGTAGGGAAGGAAGAAAGAGGGGGAAAGGTAGCGACGCGGCTGGGCGGCACCTTTTCCGGTCCCAGTACCCGGCCCAACTAGGCTGTCTGCACGGTTTCGTACCGCTCGAGCCGCTCAGGTACCGGTCCTACCAAGGCGTCGTCCTGTCCCGCTCCCGCTGGAAAGGGAAGGAAGCGGCACGGCCGGGAGGCACTCCTACTCGCCCTAGTGCTCGGACAGTGTGGACTGTCTCTGCGGATTTCATACCGCTCGAGTCCTCCGGACACCGGGGTTCGCGGGGAGCGCCACCGTTCCCGTTACCGCTGGGAAAAGCCCGTCCTTTCTTGACCCCACGTCTCACCATGGACTAGGCACGTGGGCGGAGGGAAGAGTCCGCCCTTTGGGGCGCACGGACAGCCAGGGCCCCGTCGACCGTCTGGACGTGGCGGCGTCCAGACGTTGCCCGACTCTCACCACGCGGAGGTGGAGTTGGCTAATGGGAGCAGCGGGGGATGCTCGAGGCATGCCTAGACCGCGCCGCTTCCTTTAAGAGTCAAAATCGGGAGTAATAAGACACCTAAATTACAGTTAAAATAAAGCCCTCTTTATTATAAACTATAGTACTTTCGTCAACCTTACTTCTCACCGCCACGCACCTTGCCGCGCCCGCACACCGATCTCGAACTCTCGTTCGCGCCCCCAGCAACCAGGGGCACAACAATACTACTTATTTTAATAAAATTTTATTCTTAAAAATGATAATGAAAAAGAATAATAAAATAATAATTTGTTATATATATTAGGATTTTTAATACTTTAAATTAAAAAAATTAATTTTATTTTTGTACTTTCTTATATTTTAAAAAAAGATAAATTTATAACTATTAAAAAAGGATACATTTATATATTTATATTTATCTACATATTTCTTATATTAGTTTTATATTTCTTCATATTTCTTTATATTCATATTTTTATATTCCTTTATTTTCCTTTAAATTCTTCTTTTATAAAACTATTTTTCAGAAAGTCGAATTATTTTACAAAAGATTGCAGATTTGAACAAGGATATTCCATAGTTGTACCACTATCTAAGTTATTAACATTAGATAATATAACATGCATTAAATTATAAGTTAATGTAATCTTACATTCCCAGGTATTCAAATTAACAAAAATAAATTTTACATTTGTGCACAATGTCTCCAATCTACAGTATGTCAGCAACTCGCTAGCAGAAATATAACACTATCTGCAAGCAGAACATGATGACAGATTGACAGGGATAACTAAGATGTGACAATATATGATTAATTAAATATATTTAAATATATACATGTGTGTGTGTGTGTGTGTGTGTGTGTGTGTGTGTGTGTGTGTGTGTGTGTGTGTAAGTAAATAGTTAAGCATATCAGAGCGCGGAGACGCGGCAGGCGAGACATACGGCTCGCCGCGGTCGGCGAAGAAAATGGACGAGCGCACACGTACACGGACGTACACACGGTGCTACCCATTTCCATATACCAAACGGCCCATCTCTTTGACCTATAAAATAGGCCAGCGAGCAATCGTCCATTTTCTTCGCCGATCCATATATCCCACCTGCCGCGTCGCCGCGTTCTGATTATATATATATATATATCCAAATATTTGAATTAATATCTCGAAATTTTACGTGGTTATTTGAAAAATGACCTCTACAATTTTTGTTCACTTTTATCTGTTCTATTTGTATTTTTCTTTTGGCACGTCTTACTACTGTAAATATAAAACCGGAATTTGCCCATAGATGGCCCTAGCTGTCAATGTAGTTACCGTCAAACCGCGTCATTGGCGCCATTTCCTTGTTGACATCTCTGACAAAGATTTTCAACTTACAACAATACAAGTTTCATACAACAGCATAGTTTGTAATAGCGTTGAACATGTCAAGTTTTGTGCCTGGAAACTACGATTTGCGGACAGCATTAATTTTCTGTTACCATTTGAAGAAAACTGCTGCAGAATCGCATCAAATGCTTGTCGAAGCTTACGATGACCATGCTCTTGATAAATCACTGTGCTTTGAGTGGTTAAAAAAAATTCAAAAGTGGCGATTTTGACGTGAGAAACGAAGAACGTGGAAGACCACCGGAAAAGTTTGAAGACAGCAAATTGCAAGCATTGTTAGATAAGGATGACATTCAAACGCAACAACAACTCGCGGATCAATTAAATGTGACACGAGAAGCCGTCTCCATACGTTTGAAAGCCATGGGAAAGATCCAAAAGATGGGAAAATGGGTTTTACATGAACTGAATGAAAGGCAGCAGGAAAACCGAAAAACCACTTGCAAAATGCTGCTCGCCAGGTACAAAAGAAAGTCATTTCTCCATCGAATTGTGATTGGCGATGAAAAGTGGATATATTTTGAGAATCCTAAGCGTAAAAGATCATGGGTAACTCCAGGCGAACCATCGACAGCGACTGCAAGGCCAAATCGCTATGGACGGAAGACAATACTCTGTATTTCGTGGGATCAGAAGAGTGTGATCTATTATGAGCTGCTAAAACCTGGCCAAACCGTTAATACTGAACGCTACCGACAACAAATGATCGATTTGAATCAAGCTTTACGTGAAAAACGACCAGAATATAAAAAAAGGCTACACAAAGTAATGTTGCTTCATGATAATGCATCATCACACACAGCAAAACTGGTCAAGGAAACGATTGAGGCGTTTAGTTGGGAAATACTTTCGCATGCGGCTTACTCACCAGACTTGGCTCCGTCCGATTACTATTTATTTGTATCGATGGGACACGCAATTGCTAAGCAGCGCTTCACTTCTTACGAAAATATACAAAAATGGCTTGTTGACTGGTTTGTCTCAAAAGAGCAACAATTTTTTTTTTGGCGTGGCATCCACAAATTGTCAGACAGGTGGGAAAAATGTATAGCTAGCGATGGGCAATACTTCGAATAAAATATTTTTTATCATTTT